>NC_000084.6:41292500-41592500 GCF_000001635.26 Mus musculus
AACTAATAGGACTATATTCATAAGAAAGAAGGCAGGCAAGAGGGAATCAGTATGATTCTCAGTGGAAATATGGGAAATTCACAAGATGGGATCTATTGCATGTCACATTTCTGTAAGTATAATGTACAATGAGTAACCGTGATGGATTCTGTAGGACTTGAAGAGCAGCCCGAGTATATGACTGAATGCTGTAGCTTTGAAGTAAAACTTATCACTAAGATGAGAGCTGAATAACAATTGGGTTGCGTTCCCACTTCTAATCAAATACATTCGTATATGTGTACAACATATTTAAAAAGAAGAAATTTACTTCCTATACCAAAAATTTCAGTATTTTACTAGTAGTATAAAAAGTGTGAGTTCATAGTTCTTTGCCATAAAGTCATTGCTTGCAATGAGCATTTTAAAGTAATTATCAAGTAAACAGACAGGACATGCTGTCACCATGTTGCATTAAGGTAAATCTGTAAACACAGATGTCTACTAAGGTATAAATATCCATTAAATGTCCATAAACATACATATTTTAGTGCGCAATGGCAATAATCTAATCTACTAAGGTTACTTTTCAAGTTATGTCCCCTTAAAATCACTTTAAATTAAATGTGTTTCATGTCTGAAACTATTCACATTGTAATATTTACTTGAAAGATATTTTGATTATCCATAAAGATAATTATGGTAAATCAAGTAATCTATAGGACAACTTAATGTATTATGTTGAGTATGCTACTCTTTATTTTCATAATCCTTTTAAAACTTCATCCTTTTCTGTTCAAGAGAAATATAATCTTAAGCTGGTTATATATTGATCTTATTTGCAAGTTAACTTAAAGTTCAAGTTAAAAGGAAAGATAATTTAACCATCACAGTTAGGGTTTACTTTAAAGTACCTGTAAGAATGGTATAGAAGAATAGAACTCCATGAGTCTGTTTTAGAAGCAAATGGCTAAGACTAAAATCATTGTATGAAATGTTTTAATGGTGGCCTAAACAAGGTTAAGGAAACTAAGTCATTGTTTCTATGTCTGTATCATAAAATGAAATGGGGATTATAAAGGTCCTAGTTGCCTATGGCTGTTTTGAGGTACAAGAGTTAATCCAAAACATGAGAAAGGCTTATAAGAGTGACTACCTCATAGTAATTGTTTGGAAAAGAATAGCTATTATTATGACAAAGGAGAAAGTTGGTGTCTTATTTTTCAAGGAAACAGAAACAGGCCTTTGAAATTGGAAAATAACAGGGAGAGATGTTATTTCTAGAACCAGTGGTACAAGTTGTCTGTGTTCTAGTCTTGTTATGTTTTCTCTGGACTGATGCTACAGCATTAGAGGGGACGTTTCCATTGTGTCTCTATGCCAATCACTCCCCACATTCTATACCATCTTGATCTTTTGAGACATATCTATATATTTAAATCTGTTGTTTTATTCTATTCCAGCTTCTTCTCTCTTCTGTCCTCATGTAATATAGAAAGTTTTTCTAATGAGAACACAATCTGCTATACCCTAATAAAACCTCATCTCCCATTCAAACTCTCATGCACAGGCACATCATATTCTGTTAGATAACTCCTACATAACTGTTCCTCAGGTCAAGATTGGATCTCAACCTACTAGAAACATTCTCATTTCAAGCCTTGACTAATTAGTTTTGTCTAAACTGGATAGCAGTTTGTATACCTCTGAATGAAGCTAGACTGTTTATTGTGCATTATTGAGTATTTTCATGTTACTAAGACAAGGAACTATAAAATTAAGTTAATTGAAGCATCAAAAGAATGTTTCTTTTTAATCCAAAACTCAATGAAGTAAATCAAATGAAAAATACGTGTCTACTATTAATTTCATCCTTAATATTTGTTTTAAAGCATCTATCCATTGATATAATATTTGAATATGAAAGAGAATATGACAGCACAATTCTGATTTTTGTGTGGTGTTCTTAAGTTTAGTAATGGCTACATATGATGACATAAACTTATGTAGTGAACATTAAGCAAAATTCAAAATTTAATTGATCAGCCATAATAATACCATTTCACATGCTCAGTGGTCACTTTTGACTAGTGAATTTCATAGTGGGCAGTATAGAATATGTTTATCAAATTCTATTGCAAACTATTGGATTATAGTGTCAGCCCATTAAACTGTTGAGTAACAAGCTTGAGGTAAAAGCCTGTAACTGAATGTGCTATACTAATATTAAAATCTAATATCTGTCATATTAATGGAAATAGATACACTTTACCTTAATTGTTTCACTGAAGAGCATTTCAATGAAGCTTTTACTCTTGGATTATTTCCTAATTAAATAATAAACATGGGTTATCGATGCAGACAGAGAATAGCAGTGATAAAAGTGCTGATACCCACAGAGGTGAAATGAATGGAAAGAGAAAGCATTGCTGGTCAGAACACAATGATAGTTAAGTTTCCAGAGAGCAAAGAGTGACAGGAGCAAAGATTATGACCATACAGATGCTTCTAGAAGCTAATTGTCAAAGTAAGTTCAAGCAGGTGTGAGGAAGAGAATCTCTGTCTGCTGATATCAGGCCAGAGCTTTAGTGACTCAGTTCCAGCTAATAGATAGTAATTGGATGAGGTCTGTGTTCTAGGGTGGAGACCAGGGAAAGGAAAGGTCTAAAACTAATCTGTAAGGTTAGGCAGTTAAATAATGACCATATTGTCTTATATGGCTTTATTTATCTGTTGACAGAAATTTACAATACTTATAGATTCTGTAAGAGCTGTTTTAGACTTGTCTTCAGTGCCTAAGCAAATGGAAGTGTGAAGATCCATTTATATTCAAAATGATCTGGTGTATACTTTGAAAAACTTTATCCAGTTCCTATTAAGTGGGCTTTTCAGAAGTTGGGGGTCACAGACACACATGGGGGTAGTTTGTTTTTGTATTACTATGGTATGCATATAGATTTCAAACTTTGGATTCATTTCACAAAATGAAAAGAGTCCTTTCATATGTTTTAATACAGAAGTCATGCTTTCAGACTTTAATACAGCTGTCAGTGCATCCTCTAGTAGGCTTAGCTAGCACATTTTTCCTTTTGCTTGGCATACATCTTACCCTGATAGAACAAATAGCTGACAAGCTGGTTCACAACAACAATAGAAGTGTGATCAAATGCACAACAAACGTACTACTCTCTTGAATAACAAGGCAGTGTCAGCTGTCAGATATCCTGGCAGAATTTCTGTGAAAATGGATTTTGAGGATTCAAAAGGAACACATAGCACTAAATGGTATAAAACATATCAGACAACCTGGGTGACAAATGTGAGCACAGGAGGTGATGCATAAATCGGCAGGGATGGAGTTACCTTAATTCTATCTTCTGCTTCTCTGTGTGTCAGGCACAAAGGGAAAGCCCACCTGGCGTCATTATTCACACTGTGCCATCTCAGTAGAACTGCTTTTACATGATTCTAAAGCTTCATCCTTCTGTCAAGTTAAGTTTGCATAGCATCTCACACAGCTAATATGTAACCAGATCTTCTGTGCAACTGAAAGCAAGAATGAGAGCACAGGTAGTTCCATTTCATATACCAGATTAAAAAACAGGAATTCTCTATCTTTCTTGCTAATGATGCTTTGGGGTGATCTGGCTGGAAATTCAATAGCCTGCTGGAGGTTGGTTAAAATGGTATCTGTTCCATTTGAATGGGAAAAAAAATGAAAATATCCTATCAAAATGTAGAGTTGTAAAGTTTAGGGCCAGGACAACACATTTGAACTTTTGTGTGTTTTGACTGTAGCCTGATTATGTGGTATAATGTGTAGTATTGTAATACTTTAGGGTTACTTCAGATCAATTAAGAAGACCTATGTAGCATAATGCATTTTGATAATGGAATTCTGGAACAGATTTCTTGTGTTCAAGACTTATTTCTTCTTTACTGCTAGAGGCCACTGGACAACACTCCATCAGACCCCTCTGATGTTCACCCCCCATCCTCAGCAGTCAAATGGAGTAATAGTAGTGTCTTAAATACGATAATCCTGTTAAGATTTTTGTTTCTAATTTCCAGGGGCAAACAGTCCAAAAGACAATTTCTACATTGAAGTTTTTGTGTCCCCTTATTCATCTTCAACCCAAGCAATCCAGCACATATACTCAAAGAACATTCCAAAACAAGGAATTTGCATAAAATCATATGTATTCAAATATTTTCAAATATTTAGTTGTGTTTCTTTCCATTTTCATTCTCAAGTTCTTGTGAATTTTATGTTATCAAAGAGTCTTCTCAGTCTTAGCTAGAAGCGCCATGGAATATTCCGTGACTGAATGCTTGCTCAAGCTCACACAGAGGTATCAAAACTTGAAAGATACATAAGTGGGCTTCACTCACTCTCTGCTTGGAAGGTAGACTGAGGAAGGCAGCACAGAGTTGGCCATAACTCAGCAGTTGGTGACAGTGGGCACAGTTCATCTAAGTAACTAACTTGGGTTCTCAGACAGCACAGCAGGATAAGGAACAAATCCCTCTTCTAAGTCAGCTTCCTGGGACCCAGGCAACAACAGATGCTTTCCTCCTCAATGACGCTTCCTGGATTTATCTTCCCTATTCATGTGGTGTTGTGCATTGAAATTCTGAAATTTTGCTGAAAGTCATGCTGATCTGTACAAGATCGACTATTTTATTCCCATTCACTGAGAGGAAAATGATGCAATGCTCCCCAGTATAATGGCTTTACTTGGAGTCTCTACTTAATCAGCGCTCTTCTCAACCACGTCTCCAAAGATAAACATCATCGATGATTTATTATTCTTCTGTGACCTGAGAAAAAGTTCTAAAATATGAAAATGATAATATATAAATTTAATGATGATTAACCTGAATAGGCTTACTCAACTTGGAGTTGTGATTTTAGTCATTGCAGAAAATACATATGCCTTGCTTAGAAGTCAGAGGATAGTTCTCCTCTTCCACCACTTTCTATCACACAATTCTTGAGGACCAAATTCCTGTGATGGGGCTTAGTAGCCAAGTGCCTTTACCTGATGAGTTATCTCACCAGTTCAAGATTTTCTTTAATTTCATAATTTAACCAAGAATATATGTAATACAAATGAGATTTGTTTTAAAATTCAGATTCATATTTTCATACTTCCTATACCTTTTGAAGTTTTTAGAATTCTCTTGGCCATTTTTATCAAAGGCATACAATTCTAAAAGACACTCTTGTCTAGTTAATAAAAATAAAAATAAAGCCATGAATGAAAAATAATGGGAGTAAAGTTCTCAAGCAGAAAAAACAAAAGAAAACAAAACAGAAAATGGCAGAAAATTAATTGAACAAATAAAAAATTTCAGTTTGACTTTCTATGTCTGCAGGAAATTTTTAAAATGGTTTATTTTCTATGGTTTGAGGGATATATAATAGTAAATAGTAAAAGTAGAGAGTTTCTTATAGGTTAATAGCAACTTAATAAAAGTAGCCAATATCAAGAAAGCCTACATATTTTATTATACTCAGAGGACACACACAGGACTAGAAATGTAAAGATGTGAATCCAAATGTCCACGTTTCTGTGGCATCGAGACTGTCTCTGAATATCTATTAAGTCAAATAATAAGCACCAAACACTTCTCAGTACTGGACCTTGGCCTTCAGGGCTTAGTTAGGGAGAGGAGTAGAAATTGCGATGAATGTTGTCCCAGCTCACCAGGGAAAACTGCCAGGTATAGTAGCTCCCCTGTGATGTTATAAACCTTGAGAGAGAACAACCTCAGACCTGCACAGACAGTTTTAGAAAATGTACTTCTCACCCACTGAGGAAACGGGTATGTCTATAGAGCTTACTTTAACCAAAGATAGATGAACAAAAGTGAATGAAGTTATCCTTGACAGGAAGACTTAAGCTGTGTGATTTCCCACATGATGTGTTCCCCTTTCCGTGATGTTCAATTATGGAATTATATGTCAACTGCAGTTTGTATCACCCGTGATGCTGAGGGACCATACAGAGAAGAGCCTGCCAGCAAATCTTCTTTGGACACTTAGCGATAATAATGCCTGTTTCAATAATATTACCCAGCATACTATATATAACTGATAGACTATTACCAGCATGGACCAGATATTGGGAACAAATAGAAAAAAGAAAAAGACTCACTTATATTTAAGAAAGTCAAGTTGTCCTCATAGGAAAATGTCCTGCAATGAGGATGCTAGATGGTTTGGAAAAAAAAAAAAAAAGAACAGAAAACAAAACAAGCTGACCATGTTCTTGGTCTTAGAGGAAATGTGGCTTCAGATAAACACAGAATTATGTGAATTTGGATAAAAATGGGAATTGGAGGAGGAAGAAATTTTTGTGTTTTCACAAGCACAGAACCAAGTGAGTCTAAGATTGTCCTAGTGAGGGGTCGAAAGTTGTTGGAATATAGTGAATAAAGTACTGGAAAGAGATGTAAGAAACTGAGGATTGCGAGAAAAATTGTTAAAGTGTGTATTTTGAAATAACTTAATCTTTATAGAAAATCTACAGTAGCAGAAAAAAATGTGTACATATAAACTTTGCCTGCATCCAATCAGTATATACCAGATTAGCTATCTATTTTTCTTTATCTCTTTGGGAGCAGGGTAAATAGACAGATAGAAGGTAACTTTGTTTATGTTCCAAATGCTTCAGATAGAATAGTTTTTAGAGAATTTAAATGTAACATGTGGCAGAAAACAGAGGGTAAAGGAAAAATAAAATAATACCTTTAAAAGAAAGGAGCAGATAGTGGCATACCTGCCCCAACACCCTTTTTATCTCAATATTAACTAAGTCATGAAGGCAGCAAACTCATGAACAGGTATTCCCCAAAAGTCTTCATGGGGAGTAGCCAAATGTGGGTATAGGGAAGATTAAGCTTTCCATATAGTACATGAATTTTATAGGACCCTATTTTAATATATGAAATATTGAAATGGAGAAAGAAGACAGAGAGAAGAAAGAGGAGAAAAGAGAAATAAATATTTTAAGCCATTTTAACTTAAAATGAATGCCCACTTTTCCTTAATAAATATACCCAGTGTTACAAATATGTTTGCTAAGAATAAGGAAAAACATTATCACCAGATATTTATATCAGAAATTTACACAGAGATATCTTTTACTCTATAATAAACAGTATTCTATCCTTTCTATTGTCCCAACAGTGACCCCATGGCGGTTTGGCTGCTGATTCAGGATCAGCTTTTGGTTCCCCATCATGCATTGAATTCAATTGTCATATCCTTTTAGTCTAGACAAGTTTTATAGCTCTGCTCTGGAATTCTTGGTGTTGGCATCTTTGAAGAGAATGCAAATTTTGTCATGAGGATTGTCTCTCGATTGAAGTTTGACCAGCATGTTCTCACATTAGGGTTTGACCTATCCCTTTTTTCATTAACCATGCAAGTGGGGTGATGTATATGTTATTTGTTATGCTACTATTGCTGCCTCCACTGATATCAGAGTCAACATTTACTGTCTCTCAAAGTGGACTGGGGACCACCTACTCTCGAGGAACCTGCATGTTTTCCAGTGTCAGACTGAGAATGCTGGTTACTCAATTAAACCTATAGACTTATCAACAGTTGGTTGTTGTTGCCACCTTTTGTGAGAGGCAGACTTTGGGGGAGTACTCCTATTGCTGAGCCACACATCCTCAAAGACCAAGGGACCGCCTTTCCTCACAACTTTCAGTTGTGATTTTGTTGTTGTCACCATCTTAAAACATCTAATAAACTAATATATACATACATGAATATTCATGCTGTTGGGTCTTTTCACCTAGAAAATCATGACTAACATATGAAAAATTAAACAAGGAATCATGAGTCAGTAGGCCAGGTAACTGCCCTGGAGGGTATGCAAGTGAAATGGCCTCAGAGAGCATTTCATCTCATTATACTTACAAGTCTTTAAATTGCATTGTGAGTTATAATATTAAGTGAAATGGTAAGTATGGTAAGAATAATATGGTAAGAATAATACAGATAATATGGAAGGGATGATGAAAATATCCATAATTCTAATAATGCTAGTAATAAAAAGTAAAGAGTTTGTGATGTTATTGGAAGATAGCATAATAAAGACATGTATTGCAATCACTAAAAAAATCCCTTGAAAGCACTTGAGATATGAATGAGAACACAATGATAAAAGTAAAGGTATTATTGGAACTGGAGAGGGCTCAGTGGTTAAGAGTAAGCAGGCCTATTAAAGAGGACCCAATGTCAGTTTTAAGAACCTAGGTGAAATGGTTCCCAGCCTCCTATAACTCTAGTTCCAGGACATCGGCCCCCATGGCATCTGAAGGAATCTGAGGTCACATGCACATATCTACACATAGATTTCTTCATGCAAACATAAATAAAATAGCAAACATTCTTTTCATTAAGTAATTTACTTTCTATCCTGATTAGAGCTTCCCTTCCATCTGTTCCTCCCAGCTTCTCCTTTTCCTCTCTCCTCCCACTATAGCTCTCTCCCTTTATTCTCAGAGTAGGAGAATACTCCCATAGGTATCAACCAGCCTTGGCCTACCAAGTCATAGTAGGACTGGGTGCATCATCTTCAATGGAGACTAGACAAGGCAGTCTACTTAGGGAAAATGGATCCAAAGTGAAGCAGTGAAGTCAGACGTTCCTATTCCTACCTTTAGAGGTCCCACAAGAGGAAGAAGTTGTACTTGTATTATATAAGTGTAGGGGACTAACTCCATCCCATGCATGCTTTCTGGATGGTGGTCCAGTCCCTGTGAGCCCTTATGTGTACATGATAGTTGATTCTGTACGTTTTCTTGTGGTGTCCTTGACCTCCATGACTCTTTTAATTCTTCTGAATTTCACAAGATTCTCTGAATTCTGCCTAATGTTTGGTTGTGGGTCTCTGCATCTGCTTTCATCAGCTCCTGGGTGAAGCCACACAGATGGCAGTTGTGCTAGCTTCCAGTCTACAAGTATAGCAGAATATTATTAATAGTATGGGGGGGGTGGCTCTCCCTCTCATGGCAGGGAACTCAAGTTGGGCCAGTCATTGGTTGACCATTCCTTTATTTTCTGTTCCCTCCTTATACCTAAACTTCTAGTAGGCAAGAAAAATTGTGGGTAAAAGGATAGTTTTACTGAGTTGGTATTCCCATCTCTCCATTAGAAGTCTTGCCTGGCTATAGGAGGTGACTATTCTGTAACCTCCTATTGCTAGGAGTCTTAGCTAGGGTCAACCTCATTGATTTCTTGGAGTTTTCATTGTCCGAGATTTCTAGTTTGTCCCAGAGATCTGACCCCACTGATTCCAGTTCTCTCTCTCTCCCACCATCTTTCCCAAAATTGATTCTTCCTGCCCCCCCCCCACACACATATCCAGTTCCCTCCATCCATCCACCCCATATATCTATTTTATGTCTCCTTCTCAGTGAGATTCAAGCATCTTTCCTTGGGCCCTACTTGTTACTTAGCTTCTTTGGGTCTGTGGATTGTAGCATGATCATCCTGTATTTTTCGACTATAATCTACTTATAAGTGAGTACATACTGTATTTGTTTTTCTGGGTCTGGGTTACCTCATTCAGGATGATCTTTTCTAGTTCTATCCATTTGCCTACAAATTTTATGATGTCATTGATTTTAATATGTGAGTAGTATTCCATTCTGTAAATGTACCATATTTTCTTTATCCAATCCTCAGTTAGTGGTTATATATGTTGTTTTAGTTTCTGTATATTACAAATAAATCTATTACAAACATAGTGGAGCATGTGTCCTTTTGTTATAGTAGAACATCTTTTGGGTATGTGCCCAGAAGTGGTATATCTGGGTCTTCAGGTATAACTAGTACTGATTTTCTGAGAAATCAACAAGTTGATTTCCAAAATGGATGGACAAGTTTGCCCTCATATCATCAACGGAGGAATGTTTACCTTCCTCTACAACCTCTCCAGAATGAGCTGTTGCTTGCGTTTTTATCTTAGCCATTCTGAAAGATATAAGATGAAATCTGAGAGTCATTTTGATTTGCACTTCCATGATTGCTATGGATGCTGAACATTTCTTTAAGTGCTTCTCAGTCATTAAAGATTCCTCTGTTAAAAATTCTATTTACTTATCAGTGAGTATATATCATTCAGCAAACACAGAAGTGGATGCTCACAGTCAACTATTGGATAGATCACAGGGCCCCCAATGGAGGAGCTAGAGAAAGTACCCAAGGAGCTAAAGAGATCTCCAACCCTGTAGGTGCAACATTATGAACTAACCAGTACCCCGGAGCTCTTGACTCTAGCTGCATATATATCAAAAGATGGCCTAGTCGGCCATCACTGGAAAGAGAGGCCCAAAGGACAGGCAAACTTTATATGCCCCAGTACAGGGGAACGCCAGGGCCAAAAAATGGGAATGGGTGGGTAGGGGAGTGTCTGTGGGGGGGAAAGGGTGTGGGGGACTTTTGGGATAGCATTGGAAATGTAATTGAGGAAAATACGTAATAAAATAAAAATTCTATTTAGCTGTCTACCCTATTTTAAATGGGTTGTTTGGTTTGTTGTTGTCATATATATGTGTGTGTGTGTGTGTGTGTGTGTGTGTGTATGTGTGTGTGTGTGTATGTGTATATATATATTTATGTGTATATATGTGTGTGTATATATATCTATGTACACATATATAGTCTGCCATTTTGTCCTCCTGATGGTATCCATTGATTTATAGAAGCCTTTCAGTTTCATGAGGTCCTATTTACTAACTGTTGAGCTATTAGTGTTTGTTCAGGAAGTTGTCTTTTCTGCCCATTCACTCAAGCCTATTCTCCACTTTCTCTTCTATGAGATTTATTGTATTGGGTTTTATGTTGATGTCTTTGATCCACTTCTATTTGAGTTTTGTGCAAGGTGGTAGATATGAATCTATTTGTGTTCTTCAATATGCAGATATCCTGTTAGACTAGCACCATTTGTTGAAGATACTTTCTTTTTTCCATTGTATAGTTTTGAATTTTTTTTTATCAAAAATCAAGTGTCCATAAGTGTGTGGGTTTACTTCTGATTCTTCAAATTAATTTCACTGACCAGCCTGTCTGTTTTTATGCAATACTATGGTTTATATTACTGTTGCTCTGTAGTACAGCTTGAGATCAGGAATGGTGATACCTCTAGAAGTTCTTTTATTGACAAAATTAGTTTAAATGATATAAAGTCCAATATAGAAAATTCATTTGTGATTTCAAAAGGTACAGGGAAGTAGAGAAATAGATTTGAAAAGAACAGATTATATAATTACAAAATAAAACAAAGCTGGAGGATTTAAATCCAACTGCGGTCATTATTTTAACATTAAAGCAAAATGTCTATTTGCTGAGCCATGTTGCCCAGGCTACCCTTAAGCTCACTATTATTTTGTTTCAGGCTCTTGAGTCTTGATATAGCTGACAGACCAAACCTGCTCAGTTAAAAGCTAGAGCTTTAATTTCCCAGTGTTTTCCTTTCATGACCGATTGTTTAAGTCTCTCTAAATGTGCACACTTACATGGATCTATCCTTCCCTGCAGTTTGAGTCCATCTCATAGTTAGAATTCCGCAATCTTGAGAACTATAATAAAAAACCCATTCAATTATGCCACTTTCTGAATCAAAAGTCATGTACATGTTAAGCTAATAGAGATAGAAAATGACCTTTAATTCATTCTCAAAAGATCACAATGGCATAGAATTATTTATTTTCACACTAATGCAGCTTAATATACTATTGGAAATCAAATGAGAAAGTATGTTGAATAGAGGTCTCTCAAAGGATTTGTATTAGAACAAAAACATCTATTGATTACTGTGTCTATTAATAAGTGTGCATGAACTATAGATATATGTGCATGTTTCTTTTGTCTCTCCAGTCTTTGCACAGAAATTAATATCTACAAGTAGGGTAACTCATATGATAAATCTTTGCGGCTGGTTTGAGGATGGGTTAGGAAAATGTTTGAAACTTTGTTCTAGAAAATTCTTTGAATGCTATAAGCTGTACTCAGTGAGCTATTCTGAGTACATTTTGGAATGGCAAAGGCTGATAAAAATGCAGACAGTAGAGGCCAGAATATAAAGTTTCAAAGAGCAAACAACTCTGGAGAATTGACTGGAATTGTAAAGGAGCAACAGAGGTTATAGTTGGCAAAGACTCTGACTTCATTTTGTCTTTGTCCTGAGAACTTGCATGAGGTTGATTCAAAATCAATATAATAGTCATGTTACTAAGAAAAATGCAAGGCAAGATAACATTGAACTTGTGATATAGTTATAGTTAGTCACACTTGTGTAAGTTTAGAATGAAAACTAGAAAGATTGCTATAAAGTCATTTTTTATATTAAATGTCTTAATTAAAATTATCTGGTGAAAATGATATATTGGTACTATTATTTTAACTTAATAATATTTAGGATTAGATTTTAAGCCCAGAACATGTGGAATATTTTCCTTTAACTTGGAAATGCATATTTCATAGTCTAATAGAAATATATGATGAAAACAATTATTCACACAAACAGTGGCTCACTAATAATTGAACCACACAAACTAAACCAAAGTCACCTTGATAGAATGTAATTTAATACTAACACATTCTATTTGTTCTATTTATCTAGCTCTGGGGAACAATTAAACCAAGACACAGCTAAAAAAAAAATCTGCTGCTTTTGAAAGCTAAATGACAATGCATATTTCAAAGCTTAAATGTCTCTTGCTTTGTGGGGTCAATACATTTCAGAAAACTTGGCTATAAAGTGAATCATCTTTCCCTACAGACTACGCATATAAAATCAGCAATATGTTGTTTTAGTAAGAAAAAGAGTGACTGACTTAAGTGATAAAAATAACTTATGTGACAATAAAGATTGCCAGGTTGTAGCATACTACATAAATTCATGTGCTCATTTAACAAATATTAAAGCTTTATAGTGTCAGAGACTGAGGGCATGATACACAAATGCTAAAATGTGATGTTTCCATATCACTTTGTAGTCTTAGCATTCATACATCTATTAAAGGTTGCACACCCCATCCAAACAGGTAGGTTTGGTATCTCTTTGTCAACAGTTTCCAGGATAAATTCTCCCCTCCCAAATTTTAACTAAATATATACCCCCTAAAAAATGTCTACATACAGAAATCTGCATATGGACACATATATTCCCTTCTTAGGTAATGAAACAGATTTCTTTAGTCACTTTATTGCTTTGTAAATTTTTTTTTGTGAGGGAATAAATTATTCTATTTCAAATAAAAAGCATATTTTTGCTTGGAAATTATTTCCAACATCTCCCACATTAATCAGTTAATATAAAGATACTAACGATGTTAGACTATGGTGACAGCCACATACCGGTAGCATCTTACTTTATGGGAACTGCATTTAATTATGTGAGTCGAACCAAAGAAAGAAAAGAAAACTTACTATATGTACACTTTTAAACACTCTAAAAAGTAAATTTACCTTAGTCAAGAGTTGTCAGAAAGAGCATTTCTGAGAATAGTGAAGGACTGAGGAATCTCACATAGGAATGATGAGGGTAAAAGAATTCCAAACAGAGAGAAGGGCAAGTGAAAGTGTTGAATTTAAAAGGAAAGTAATTCTCATGTCTGAAAAACAATAGATCCCCTGCATAGCTGAGATATATTTGGAAAGAAGGGCTGTAGGTGGAGTATAATAGCAGTTATGTATAGAGACTAGAGACTGCAAGACTACACCCATTGGAAAGGGACATATAACCACTTTGAGTGAAATAAAATGGCCAAAGAGCCATGGTAATAATAATAACAACAATAAGAACAACAACAACAACAACTTGTAAATGGACTACAGAGAAATTGAAAGATGTATCATTTCCATTTTGTACTGTTTGTTTTGTATTGCTGGGGACAGGGTAGTGTCCTAGTCCCAAAACAAAAATGTATAACAGAAGCAAATGAAGGCAGAACTGGCCAGATTTCATTACTGAAGGTATGTAATAAATATGTCCAATGTGGAGAAAGATGTTAGATTAGATCTAGTCAAGTTTTTTTCTTTCTTTGTTTGTTTGTTTAGATCTAATGTTTATTAATTTGTTTCTTATTCACGACTGTGCTCAGAGACAAATTTCACCTGTTCACACCTAGAAACTCATCATGTGGATCACGAAGAAGACTACCATTCCTACCTTGTCTAACCAAAGTGGGACAAAGAAAACAAGTTAGATGCTTCCAAAGGTAACAGAAGACTCACCAGGTTTCTTCCACCCTTTATGGTTAGTATAAATGAATACTTCCGTTGGTCTGTTTAAGCTGACATTTCTTCTCTAGCCATTTTACTAGTACCAACCTTTCATTGTGTGTACAGTTCATTTAATTTCTACTGGGAATAGATTTATGCTTCAAGATTGATATAAATAATTTCCCATGGATAATTAATGAGGGAAAATATCCAAGATTAAGCAAACCTTTGCCTAGATCACAATAAGAATCTTAATAAAATATTTAAGATACTTCTTACTTGCATATCCACCTCCAAATTTAAGTTTCTTCTAAGAGAAGCTGTTGAGTTTCATCCTTATTTGTCTCCCAGACCAGATGGAAGGAACTTCACAAGCACTGCTGGACTCAGTGGAAACAGTAGGTGAAGAAATAGGGCTGACTTGAAGAAACACATAACTGTTGAGATATGTTAAGATTGGCTCTGGAAGAGGAAGATAGAAATGTTAAAATTGGTTAGGTAGGCTGGACCATGTGGTTCTGCTCACTGTTGTGAAAAATGTATCAGGACAGGTATGGGGACAAATGATCTTACATTTGGTCTTGGGTAGTTGGAATTTTAAAGATGTTAACACTTTTTTTTTACAAGAGACACAAACTAAACCAAAGTCACCTTGATAGACTGTAATTTAATTAATTAGTTTAATAAATTAATAAGTCATTCATTAATTTTAGACTACTTAATTCCCCAAAGAACTAAATAATCAGCATTTCTTACTAAGTCTGTGAACTTAAAAGTAGCTACAAACTAAGTGAACATTATGAGACAGAGTTCTTGCACACTGTAACACACATGGACTTTACACTGAAGATGTAAATGCTAAAAAGTGATTTCAACAGTGATGTGAGATGAAAGGGACTCCTGTGATACAGAAATAGGTGGTAAGGAGGACTAAACTCAACAGGAACTCAGGGAGCAGAGCATCTGTGAAGAAATGGAATTTGAACTAAGGCTTAACAGACAAGGCACATGTAACTACAGGAGTTGGACTGGGGAGAGAAAGCATAATCATGTCAGAAATATCTATCCAGTTATGTGATGAGTCAGATTTCACAAAGAGTGTGGCACATCAAAGATATGAAAGAATGTCAACTTGACAGGACCAAAATAGATAGAAGTGGGTCAGGAAGAAGGCTAAAGAGCTAGGTATGCATCATTCTATGCTTTAAAAACACTGGAGGGAGTTTGGAGTTGGAGGATTTTCTTGAAGATGTTGGAGGGGGCATGAAAGGGTTTGACTAGGGATGTTCTCTTCCAGGGCCATGTCATAGTTCTTTTGTGGCTTCTTGCTATTTCAAAATATGACATTAATGTCTAATGCTGCAATGGAAAGAGGAATGGTAGAAGCTATAAATTCCCATGGCTTTCTGTGCATCATCTATTTTCTACATATTTTCCCAAATATCTATCATTGGAAAATTGGCAAATTTCCTACATGCATTTGTTTAAAATACACATACACATACATGTATGTGTATTTATGTATGTATGTATGTATGTATGTATGTATATGAGCATGCATATACTTTCCACAGAAACTACTCTGGTTTTCACTTGCTTGTGATCCTGTTCAAACTGCCCACTAGACTCTGTGCTGCTCTATTTTATTGTAGCATTATCTATTATGTCGTGGCTAGCAAGAAAATTGGGTCTCATTGACTGTACTTGGTTTGGGTCAAAAGACAAAAGCACATGCCTGTTTGCTTGGACAATTTTCTCATTTACATTAGCGAATGTGAGTCTAGCCTGGCAAATCCAATTTATTAACTTTAGGAACACTTAGCATTTCAGCTATAAATATCTGATGGAAGTCTGCCTGGCTACACCGTACAGAACAGGCTACCCTACTATTCTCTAGCCATGTCTGAAAGCTCCATTGAGACTGTTGTCAAAATGCAATCAGGCTAGAAGGCGTCATCCCGACTCTGACGGGAATTGAGCACGTGTCAGCAAGAGCCATAAAACAACGCACAATCACAGTTCAGAAATGAGCGCTTGTGGTACAGAATGCTGCACATGCACAGCCTCCAAATTGCCTTCTTCAAACATGAAAACCTACAGCTCTGAGTGTGCATGCTCTGAGAACAGCAGTTGAATGCTCATACCTTCCAGTTATTTGCATAATACTTCCCAAGAAAAAGCAAGTCCTATGAATTGCAAGCTTCTCCCATGTTTCCTTTTTTAGTAACACTTCTGAATGCTTGCATTCCTCACCGCCCCCCCCTCTTTTGAGGAGAAAGAAGACTATGAGTGACCTTCACTTTTTTGTCTTTCCATCCTTAGCCTGTCACCAACTCCCACTAACTAAAAATAAAACTAACTAGGCTAATGAATATAAGAGAAGTGATGTGATGTGAAAAGAACATTTTAAAGTAAATTCTATTTAGTCCAAAAATTATAATGATTGAATTTCTGATGCCAGAACATACTTTTTAAATCATAACAAGATCAGTATCCCTGCTGTTATTACTATTCTCAGGACTCTTGCTACCTTTAATAAGGAGGAAAGAAAGCATTTGATAAACAGTTTACATAACTTAGCTGCGATTAGAATTGACATGTGGGAACTTTTATGGAGTCCATTATGGTATTTATTTTGATGATTTTTAGCCAGTTAGGTGACTGATTCAGGCAAATCTGGAGACTTAGAGCAATGTCCTGCTTAGCTGGAGGTCTAGAGATTTGACACACTTTGAAAGCAGATACAATATTGATATCAGAAGAGGGTCAGCCTAATAGGCAGTTTCCAGATATATATTAATAGAGACAAATGTGAACAAGATATTCGGCTATTTGACTGATCCTGAGGGAATGCTGACAAAAATGTTGATGCAAATGTGTGTGTACCTTCACTAAATACTACATCCATGTTAACTTATATACTTTATGCATTTGTATCTGGCATGCTCCCATTAGACATGATTTAGAAATAAACTCCCTAGTCATGAGTACAGGCCTGTGTTTATGGTAAGCCAAGAGTACATTTCAAATCTTTCTTTCAACCCCATTCTTGGGGAATGGGGTTTTCCTGGAAGCACAGGCATACGTAAGAAAGTCCAGTCTACATGGATCCTGCCGATCCTCTTCCAGCCTAGACTGCTGAACCTAGACAGTTCCCACAGGGATCTATTCATGGGGTCATATGAACATGATCTGCCTAGTAAACGGAAAACATAATCTTTTGAGTAGAACAATTCCTGAGTTCAAAAATCCAAAGAAAATCCAAACACACAGTATACAGGTTGTGGGCATATGATCAGATTACAAACTGCTTGCATAGAGTCAAGCATGCCAGGGTACATAAGGGACAATCTAATAGCTTTTAGCTGTATTGTGTTCTCTGAACCAGATATTTTAGAATGCATTTTTACATATTGTTCTAAGATACATCTTTATCATGTACATATATATTGTATAAGTAAAACAGTCTTCCAGTTTCTCAAGGAGAAAGATAGAACCCCGTAGGGCTCCACTCCTAGAGTGCCAAAGAGACCTGACAGGATTTCAAAAGTAAGATTTAAGGAATAAACCAGACATCAAGTAATATAAGCCTAAGCACAAGATGTTAGCAGACTCTAGTGAGCATTGAAAATACCCAAGTATCAATAGAGCTAGATCCAAACTTTAAAAGACTAGGTATAATCATGGCTAAATGTTTGTATAAAATTTGGGAAGTCATAATCGGTGAGGAAAAGGGGAGAAAACAGTTTCTTTTACTTGTGTTTTAATGTTTATGATTTATTTTTTAATTAATTAATGTATTTATTTTATACTTCATATTTTATCTCCCCCGCCCTGTCCACCCTTCTACTGGTCCACATCACATACCTCCTCCCCACCCCCTAACTCCATGTGGATAACTCCACCCCCTACACCACCTGACTTCTAATCTCCCTGGGGCCTCCAGTCTCTTGAGGTTTAGGTGCATCATCTCTGAATGAACACAGACCCAGCAGTCCTCTGCTGTATGTGTGTTGGGGGCCTCATATCAGCTGGTGTATGCTGTCTGTTTGGAGGTCCAGTGTTTGAGAGATCTCAGTGGTCCAGATTAATTGAGACTGCTGGTCCTCCTACAGGGTCCCCCTCCTCCTCACCTTTTTATTTGAAGAGTAAACTAATTTGATAGCATGTTTCTAACTAGGAGCAGATTTTCAGGAGAACACCATAATATAGTTGATCATCATCATCTTCCTCTTCCTCCTCCTCCTCCTCTTCTTGTTCGTGTTTTTGTTCTTTTTCTTTTCCTTTTTTTTTCTCACTTCAAACAATTTATTTTTCTTGCATGCATGGCTAGGTTCAAGAGTTCTTTTCTCATTTTAATTGGAAATATTCTTTATTCTTTTTTGTCTAAACCATAGAGTAAAGACATCCAAAAGAAAACTGAGTGTTATCTGGGAATGTTTTATACATCAGTTTTTTAATTTGGATGCATTCCACATAAAAATTGATATACATATATAACATTTCTTTAAAAAGAAAAGGCTATAAAGGAAAGATCTAGACCAGGAAGTGATGTTCACTTAACCCTTTTATACAACAAAGAATGATGGAAGATAAATTCATCTACATAAATTGAATAAGGACACACAGCACAAACAGGGTGGTCCAAGGAAATGGGATCCTCTCTTCATGTGTGAACTGCTTGAAACACACTCTTCTATTACCCTAGGTTAGATTGTTTTCTCAGTCCTTTAAGATGCCTCTTATCACTTTATAAGTTCATTGTTTTATTTAGTAATGAATCCAAAATGCACAAATGGGCAAACATTATTTCTAATACATCATCCTATTTCCATCTTTTTTCTGGGGAAATATAGATGGCTCAGTATTGACAGTGTTTGCTGTTCTTCTCCCATACAAACCTGACATGGTTACAACCGTGTCCAGTTCTGATTCCAGGGGACATAATAACTGTCCCTGTTTTTGTTCTTTTTATTGTTGTTGTTCCTCTTCCTCCTCCTCCACCACTTCTTCTTCTTCTTCTTCTTCTTCTTCTTCTTCTTCTTCTTCTTCTTCTTCTTCTTCTTCTTCTTCTTCTTCTTCTTCTTCTTCTTCTTCCTCTTCCTCCTCCTCCTCCTCCTCCTCCTCCTCCTCCTCCTCCTCCTCCTCCTCCTCCTCCTCCTCTTCTTCTTCTTCTTCTTCTTCTTCTTCTTCTTCTTCTTCTTCTTCTTCTTCTTCGTCTTCTTCTTCGTCTTCTTCTTCGTCTTCTTCTTTGTCTTCTTCTTTGTCTTCTTCTTCTACTATTGAAATTAGATTCTTCTCTCATCTGATACCACTCTTCTCAGCTCCCTCCATTTCCCCTCAGCTCTCCTCTCGCCCAGATACACCCTCCTCCATTTCCCCTCAGAAAAGAGCAGACCTCCAGTAGATGATGACCAAATTCAACAAAACAGGATAAGTTAAGATAAGGCAACCATCCTCATAGAGATACTAGACAAGGCAATCCAGTAGAAGGGAAAGAGTCCCAAGAACATATCTCTCTGTCTCTCTCTCTCTGTGTGTGTGTGTGTGTGTGTGTGTGTGTGTATTTGTGTGTCTGTCTGTCTGTTTTTTTCTCTGTCTCTTTCCCCCTTTTCCTTTTCTTTTCTTCTTTCTCTCTCTTTCATACTTTAAATTTCCCACTACATATTTTCTTCACTGACCTATTAATTTTATGAACTCAACTGTTCAAATGATGATTTGAAACCCACAACTGGTGCTTAGGATAACCCAAAGGGATAATGCTGTGCTGTTAAAACAAATACATTCGTTGTGAAAAAGTAAAAGATTTCTCTGGGTTAATTTTAGTAATGATTTCAGGCATTCACTAACAAATAAATACCAAATAAAAGTTAATTTTCCAATCCAAAGTCCCTAAAAGTTTACAACAAAATAATGTGAATCCTCAGCAATGATAGATTCTTGTAATTATCTTTATCAAGTTAATATTTGTGTATAATTACCTACAATATAGAATAATGTGAAGCAGTGTGCTCTGGTACTGATTCCCAAAGCAACAGGCACTTTATCTTATAAATTAATAAGAATAATTTTCATTTTATAGACCTCCTCAACTATTAGTCACATTGCAAAGATAAAAGACCTTGACATCGCGTAACATTCTAGAGCAGAAGTATCATCCTTAAGATAATCCACTTGAGTCCTTGGCCACAATGGCAGCCCACTGTTTGGTAGAAATGTATGTTATTCTATTTCTCCAATTTGTTAAGAAGTTCAAAATAAGAAAATTGTCTCCTAGTTGCAAGCATTTCTTTGGTTAACTTGGACACTAAGTCTGCAAGTTATAGTTGTAGGACCACAACTCTGTTCACTGTTCTACCCAACAATTGAGAATGAAGACAAGTGTGTTTGAGTGTTCACAGAAGCTCTATACACTGCATATACCTAGGAATGGATGTTTTCTATATTGGCCCAGCCCACATTCAGTGTCTTTTCTGGAGTTAATACAGATATATTTGCTCAAACCAGACTTTTATCTATTTTATATGATTTTTATTCTTAATACATATAATATATACAGTATATATTAAACGTGTGTGTGTGTGTGTGTGTGTGTGTGTGTATCAGAGTATGAGATTATGTGCATGGCTAAAATGCCTCAGAGGTGAGAAGAGTTCCCTGCAGCTGAAATTCCAAGTAGTTGTGAGCCACCCAGCATGGGTGCTGGGAGCTAAAGGCAGTTCCTCTGTATAAGGAGTACTAGTAACAGCAGAGTCATTTCTCCAGTCCTACAGTCTTTTAAAGAGTTCAAGTACCACAGTCATGTCTTAATCTCATTACTTAACTTCCTCCATCCTCCCTAAGACTGTATAGGTTGACTTTTCATGGATTTATTGCAAAGAGAAGAATAACTGTATATTGACTGCCCAAGTTAAAAAAGCTCTAGATTTTCAAGCCTTACGGATCCTTGTCAAAACAAAGTTAAATACTTATAAGTTAAATTGAAGTTGTCACATACTACTCAAAACCGGGCTCTTCCAGACTCACTTCTCAATCAATTTAGGACCTAAGTCAGTTCAATGTTAATCAGCCATCTTCTATAAATTCTAAAGAACATTAACTCGAATATGTAAGTGACAACAAGAAGGCACATACTTTCCAATTTTGGTAACTTCTTTAATTTTTTTGGCATAAGTATGTTTTGGTATATATATATATCAATTTGAAATAGTCTTTTTAAAAGGTTTACCAAAGAGGGCCAGTAGTTGTCCCTTGATTAGAAAATTCCCCAAACTTAGTGAATTAATACAAAACATTAGCTCATTAAATCTGTGGTCAGGAATTCAATTGCAGCAGAAGTCGGAGAATCAGGTTCAAGGTATTTAAAGAAGTTGCACCCAAAAGACCAACCCAACTTATATCCATTGAAAGGTTTGTATAGTGCCAGTAAATACATGTCTGAGACACAGCTGTCGGTAGGGAGTCCCACATCCTGACCACATAAACATTTCTATAAGTCACTTGAATTTCTTTGAAGCATTTCAGCTGTCTCTCTCTCTCTAGAGTTAGAGCAAGAGAATTCCACATATATCTTAAAATTAGCCATTTCAAACCTCATCTCTGCTGCTGTACACTAGACAGAGGATGCTGACACTAAAACCCAGGAAGAGGAAGCTAAGTACCTCTGTTGTCAAAAGAAAAGTATGAAACAATTGGTTGACATATTTTAAAAACCATCATGGGGTTTCTTCCATGACTTTGCTTTGGGTGTGCTCACAGGACCCTCCCATCAGAGCTGACCTTTCAGCTGAGCTGTTGTTTCACTCGTGAACCCCTCATGCTACACATATCACTCCAATTAGCTTCCTAACATTGCTAGGCACTGTAGCTATTGATAATGCTCTTAAATGGCTTCACATTAGCACTGGGAATTTCAGAACAGTTGGTAAAAATCATTATGAGACTTGAAGAGTCAAACTTCTAGTGGAGAGTTTGGCCACCCACCAGGTTGCTGCCTGAAGTGCTGCAAGGGACACAATAGCATTGGACAGTCACTTGTCTACTTCCCCACTCTTTATTTGAACATGTTCAATTTTACTGTCTTCTCTCTGCTAAGCTGAAATCAATGTATTGACATTTCTGTAGGAGAAGTGGAACAAGAGCTAGCTAAGCCATTCCCTGGAGGGAGAACTAAACATTAAAGGTGTCTTCTTACTCCTGTGGGTCAGAGCACTTGATGTCAAACTCTACTATATAGTTTTTTTCTCTGGTTCACTGAGCCCCAAACAGAATACAGCTCCTTATTCTCTGCCATACTGCCCTTCCTCTTTATAGTGTACTTCACTTAGACTATCTTGGATTAATACAGATCTCTCTGACTCTGTCTCATTTTCTCTGTGCTTCTGTCTCTGTGTCTCTGACATATACTCTCTCTCTCTCTCTCTCTCTCACACACACACACACACACACACACACACACACACACACACAACCCTTCCTTATATACTAGGTCAGTTTAGAACCTTTATTGATCCATACATGTAATGCTAATATTTTACCTAGAAATTAGAAATTCTAAAGATTGTTTCAGTTATGGTGGATGACACTTTTGTAAGATATCTAGCGTCTGATGAGATATCTAGTCTCCCCCATGAACAGAAATTATTTTTCCCAAAGTGATGTTGATGGTATTAGCTCTCTATTCCTATGATTTTCTATTACTCAGGAGGACTAAGACACTGGCCAGCTTAATAAAAGTAAATTTTTATATCAACACAGTGGATCAGAGGTTCGAATCCATGTTTATTGAGTACATTACTACAGTGCTTTTGAGCAGTGCTAAGATAGTAAGTCCTAGTGGGAACGTATGGGAAAGAGAAGTAGTTTACCTCAGGGTAACCAAGGAGGTCAAGAAAGAGAGGAGAGAAAAGGGAAAGAGAGGGAGAGAGAGAGAGAGAGAGAGAGAGAGAGAGAGAGAGAGAGAGAGAGAGAGAGAGAGAGACTGGAATTTAAATATCCTTTTCAAAGGCATTCTTTAGGAATAACCCAGCTTCCTCCCACACTAAACATGCTACTGCCCTTACACAGACTGTGGAAGATCTTGTCATGCATGGTCCTCTAGGGGACACTTATCTACACAATAGCTGTTCTATAAGGATTGATAGAGTCTACCCTCTATCATAGAACCTGTACTCGATGGCTGATGCAATTGGCCTCGCTTATTGCAGGCACTCTAAGAAGAGAATAAACAACAAGGAAGCCACACCCTGAGGAGTTCAGCCCACTGTAAACTGTGAAGCAGAGGACCATTCCCATAAAATCTGAGACTAGATTCTATGCTCTACAAAGCATTGACCCAAGAAGGGACTGATTAGAGGAGAAACTAGATGGAGGAAAAGAACCTTTTTTGTTAATGTGAGCTCTTATGCAGTCTGAACATTTGCTATTCACAAATGCAGTTTTGCCTACCCATATGACTGACATTTTGGCAGATAAGACCTATTCTTGTGTTGTTGGGAGCAGATAAAAGGAACTTGTCTTAGGTACTGTCATTTTGACTTCTTCAGACTACATCTTACCTAAGCTGACCAACTTTCTCTCTAAGCAACAATAATTCCCCAAAACATACCCATTAACAACCTACTCTCTAAGTAACAAACATAATATCTGTCCCTAACAACAGAAAGAATAAATGAATTTGATTGGTTGGGGAAAAGTACATTCAATGCCAGCTGACAGTGATGGAACATTGGGGAAAGTCCCTAATCCCCCAGGTCTGATTGGTTAAAAAATGTATAACTGTAACTTGGCTCAGATGCTTACAATTTTCCTGCTTATAAGCCCTGCATCAGTTCCTGCTCTAGCTGTCAGAAGAAACATGTCTTACACATCCTTGTCTAATGTCCCAATCAATCAGCGGCTCTGCTTACATAGTGGGAATCATGAACAAGTTTGCTGTTTCACGATCCCACTACTGCTTTGCCTCTCCTTCCTCTTGTTGCACAATAGCCATAGGATGACAGGGTCTCTCCATTCTTGGCTGAGTTTGTGAGAAATGCTCAATAAATAATTTGTATTAATAAAAACATACAAGTCCCAGAAATTTACATCGTCTCTCTATGCTGTTACAGTAACATACTTTTCATTTCTTCAATTCTTGATTTGGCAAATAATGGCATCCACTCTGGAAAGCCTCATTAGCATAAATTAAATGAGATCATGTATTTAAAGAAATTAGTACAATTCATCATATAACAGACATTCAGTGCAATTTATTACTACCAGGGTTAGATCATACAAGTTTGTACTCTTTTCTAATGATAATAGATGAACATACATAAATATTATTGCAGACCACAATTTCTGCTACTTAATGTGGCAGAATTTACCTTTCCTTTGTGCTCTTTTTTTCAAACATGGTTTTACTTGTGATCCTTGATCCTCCTGACTCAGACTCAGTGTAGCGATCAGCAAGTGTGAAACTGAATTTTTAGTCTTGGATATTTGATAGCTATCTGGTATTTTTAAAGGTGATTGTTACATTGCTGCTCATGTGAACAATGAGGATCTGAAGCTCAGGAAGACTTTCACCTCCAACAGTGAAGCTATCTTCCTGCAAAAGTTCTTACTCTTAATCAGAAAGGAAGCATCATACTAGTGTGTGGTCACCATTCTGTTCTGACTGCCACATGGTAGTGCCTCCAGACATTCATACAGGGGTAAAGCCTGCAGTGGTGGGGACACTGGGTCCTGGAACACGTCCTCTTTCACTGGGATACTCGTAAAATATGTGTCCATCTCCAGGACTACATTCTTGGTTGCCTTACTTAATCAAATAACCTTTTAATGGGCTCCAAGATAAGGAAATCAGATTAGTAAGAATTAGCTCATTCCACTACCTCACAGTACATTACACTACCACATCAATAGCAAATGTCCAAGCAAAGCAATGAAGAAACATGGCTTTGAGAAACACAGTCTGCTCACTGAGGGAGTAACATGCTGCACCTGGAAGCTTTCGGTGGGCCATGTTCTAATTTTTTTCCTGTTGTTACGATAAAACACTGACCAAAACAAACCTGGTGGAGGAAAACTTTGATTTGGATTCGATGGTAAGATCTACCATCGTGGCAAACTAAGGCAAGAGTTCAAAGCAGAAACCTGAAGGCAGAAACTGAAGCAGAGACCCTAGGGTAAAATTGATTACTGGCTTGTTCCTAGGCTTACACTCAGCTACAGACCAGGCCCAGTTGACTAGGAATAATACTGTCTCTAGGAGACTGGACCTTTCTGCATTAGTCAGCAGTCAGGAAATTCCCCAGAGACAATCTCACAAGGCATTTAATGGAGCCATAAGTCAAATTAAGGTTCCTCCTTTCCAGGTATATGGAGTTGACAATAAAACTAACCAGGACAGGTGCCCAGTTCTGAATGGTGTCATGGAAATACCCTCAAAGCTGAGATCAGAGCATGATGGCACCCTTCAGTCTTGTGAGTAAGCATGTTTTTTTCTTTCAGATAGATACTCAAAATGGAGTAACTTGTTCAGTAGTCTACCTAGGCAGAGGTTTTATCTGTTCCTCTGGCTGCTGGAAAGGAGAGAGGGAAAAGAGTCAGCTGCTGTTTGACCCAAAGGCATTGGGACAAATAGACAATTGGGACTTTCTTGTCAACATCAAGTGGTAATTGAATAATGTGTGTATATTCTTTTGTTCAAGCATTCAATTAGTTATCATTGGAATGACCCCCAGGGTCACTTCATATTAAAGTGGCCATCTTTATTAAGAGGGAAAAAAAGCCCTGTGAATTTATTAGATTAATACTGTTAAATGGCAAGTACAAACACACCACTTTGATGTATTACATAAGTTAAAAAACAAAGCTCTTTAGACCTGTTATGGAAGAAAGCATTTTTCAGACAAAAGAGGTAATATAAATAAAGAAAAATATATATTTTTACATCAAGTTATGCTTTTGTGGGTCATCAGTATCATGATGAAGAATTTCAAAATATGGAATTAAAGTAAACAAAGGCTAGTACACAAATCATGTTCATAACTTTAGATTAAACAGACTGGCCTAATTACATTTTCTATTAAGTATGTGGAAGGTGCCATTGAAAGAATCTGTTCTTAGGGACATTTGTGAACCGGTCAGATGATCTGAGTTGGACCTATGCGTCCCAAAATGAGGTATAAAAGGACAGATTCCTGAGCATTGTTGTCTACCCTGCATGTGTACTCTGTGACGAATGTAAGCTTGTACACACATACACACTTGCAAAATAAATAAAAATATTTTTAAAATAGATTTTATGCATATGAATGTTTTGCCTGCATTTATGCACAGAACCATGAATATGTTCCACATGCCTGCCTGGTGCCTACAGAGGTCAGAAGGGGGCATCGCAGATTTTCTGGAACTGGTGTTACACATGGTTATAAGTTACCATGTCCCTGTTGGATGTTGAATCCAGGTCTTCTTCAAGAGTAGATAGTGTTATTAACCACTGAACCCCATAAATTCCTTTCTAAAGTGTGTATGCCCACCCAAATGAGAAAAGAAACTATCACAGCATTTTTTGAAAGCTGGGTTAAATGATATATATATATATATATATATATATATATATATATATATATATATACACACACACACATACACGTACATATACATATATACATGTGTGTCTACATCTCTATCTATCTATCTATCTATCTATCTATCTATCTATCTATGGCATGACCTGAATTTTTTTCATTAATTTATCTATTGGCTTTACTTCTTGATCACAGCCAAGCCTACCTCTACTCCTCCAAGTCCCACTGTCACAACCACCCACCCCCATTGGCCCTCTCCTTCTCTTCAGAGAAAAGAAGGCTCCCCTATGGATACCAGTTTGCCCTTGCTTATTAAGTTGCCAAAAGACTAAGTGCATCTTCTCTTACAGAATTCAGGCAAGGCAGCCCAGCTAGGGGAAATTAGTCCAGAGGCAGACAACAGAGTCAGAGTCAGCCTCTGCTCCAGTTGTTGGGGTACCCACATGAAGACCAAGCTGCACATCTGCAACAAATGTATAAGGGAGCTAGGTCCAGTCCATTCATGCTTTTTGGTTGGTGGTTCAGTCTCTGTGAACCCCTACAGGCCTGGGTGACCATAGATTCTTTCTCTCATTACTGTCATTGAGGAAGAGTTCTGAGAGGCACCTAGCTACCAACCACAACGTGTAAACACTGTGCTGCTCCAGAAGATGCAGGGAACTGAATCCTCTGTGAGTTGCAATAATGTTTCCTGTTTTTCTCTATGAGGATGACAGAGTAGTAACCATGCCATGGCTTTTGCCACCATGCAAACCTTGCCCTAAAAGGGTTCAATTTCTCACCACATTGGCACTGCTCTCACTCATGAGATGTATAATTTGCTCCTTATGATGCACGTGGTCTTTTGGAGCCACAACAGAGCCATCATTGCTCTCTGTCAACCTACTTGCTCTGTCCTAAGGATGCCATGTCTCAACTCAGATCTGATACTCTAGCCTCAACTCCTGGGTATAGAGCTGGAGACATGTTGAATGGGGCCTCGGCAGATGTTCAAGGGCATGAGATGCAGGTGAGAAATGAATGTACGTCTTTCGAGTTCCAGTCCAGCCACATAAGGGGAAACAAGATAAAACAAAACATAAACCTTTGAGTGCAATGACTGTGCATGCCTAGGGCAATGCTTTCATCCGTGCATCAATTCCTATGATTTTGAAGTAGCTCTCTGAAGGGCCATGACAAAAATGTTTGTGTAGCCATCACCAGAATCAACAGGGAAAAGTGACATAATTAATTAGTAATGACTGTCATGGGCATTAACGTGAGGGAGAGTGACACAAATGACATGCTTGCTGGTTTACAGCCAATTTTTTCCACCTTACCAGGATCACAAAGAGAGAAACGCTGAGGTTTTCTATCCATTTCCTTTACCTGCACTCTTCTAAAAATTCCTCTTTTCTCGAAGAAACTTCATATCCCTTGTCTTTTTCTCCTACCAATGACAATGACAGCCATCAGAAGCACACATTTTAAATATCTTTGACAGAGAACCCTGTCCATGTACTCCTACCTCTGATTATTCTTTCCCATGCAGCTGAAAGTTGCATTTGGTTTTTCTACCCCTTAGTGCATTCACAAAATCCAAGCAGTACCCACAGAACTGTAGCAAATTTAGGGCTCTGTACAAATCCCAGAGCTACCAATTCTACCAGCTCAAAGAGGCTTAGTTTGAGACATAAATCTGTGACCATGGGTGAGTTTTATGTAGGAAATGGGCACCTTGCATGGGCCATGCTCCTCACAAAACAGGACCCTCCCACAAATTCTTGCATTGCCAAAACTCCATCTAGAGGTCGCCATTGTTGCTGTGAAAAGCAATGGTGCAAACCAAAGGAAGGAATAGGTAAGTGATTTTTGTTGTGTTACCCAGACTGGATGCTTACTCTTAATTAAATAAAGTAGTTATTGATGCTCCCAGTTTTCAGATGTGAATGCCTGGCTTCAGTTATTGGCTCAATTGAAGGAGAATCACAGCTTTAAATCCCATCTTGCTGACACCAACACAACTCTCTCCTCTCATTCTTCAGTTCCTCCAACTCAGAGTTTCATTTAGTGTTCTTAGATTGTGGAATGTGTGTGTTTCTTCAACTGAATGTGTCAAATTCAGTGAAGAAAAGATCAGTACATGTAAAACCTCAGTCATGGCCAGAGATTTTTTTCATGTCACTACTTTTCAGTCTCTTCTTCTCAGATGTTGGATAATGCCCCATGTTCATATAAATGACTAAATAAGTAGTTTTTCATGACTCTATTCAGTCTCCTTTATAAAGAGTTCTTACATGCAGAGTAGGTCCTCCACACCCCACTCTTCTTGAGAATTCTCAGCACACTTCTCAGGAATTGAGGACAAATTCCTTAGAAAAGTCTCCAGTCTCTTGCCATAAGGATTTGGACTCAGGTGCATTGTAAGCATCCACAGCCAACTTCCTCTGAAGGAGAAACAGTAGCAGTGTAAGTTACTTAGCATACTCAGTAACTGAAAGCCCAAGCAAAGCAGCTATTCTATTGTAAAGGTCATTCTGTTGTCTGAATAATTACTAACTTGGCTGCTTTGTGGATCTTGAATTTTTGAGACTAATTTATGTGACTTATGAATTATGACTTCAAATTCTGTCTGTCTGTCTGTCTCTGTCTCTCTCTTTCATGTACACATCACACACACACACACACACACACACACACACACACATATATTTTCTCTAATGTTCACTTCTAACAACACACAATTTAACATCTGTAGAATTTGCTTGATTATGTACATTATCTCAGAGTGTGTGCTGGGCAAAGGGGCATGTACTAATTGTTAAATTACTGTATAACCCTCTGGTTATCACTACCCTGTTTCTTCTCATCTTTTTTTTCTTTTATTGAAGATAAACATCTATTACACAATTTGTTCTTATTATTATACCCTTCTCCTTACTCCTCCAAGTTACTACCTACCTCCCCTTCATCTAGACACCGACTCACCTGGGGATTCATCCCACTTACAATCACCAAACCCAGACACTGTTGTGGATGCCAACAAGTGCTTGCTGACAGGAACCTGATATAGCTCTCTCCTGAGAGGCTCTGCCAGTGCCTCACAAATACAGAGGTGGATGCTCACAGCCATCCATTGGACTGAGCATAGAATCGCCCAATGAAGGAGCTAGAGAAAGGACCCAAGAAGCTGAAGGGGTTTACAGCCCCACAGGAGGAATAATATGAACTAGCCAGAACTGCAGAGCTTCCAGGGACTAAACCACCAACCATAGAGAACACATGGTGGGACTCTTGGCTCCAGCTGCATACGTAGCAGGATGACCTAGTTGGGCATCAATGGGAGGAGATTTTCTTTGTCCTGTGCCCTATGCCCCAGTGTGGGGGAAATGCCAGGTCCAGGAAGCAAGTGGGTGGGTTAGTGAGCAGGGGGAGTGGGGAGGGGGTAGGGGGAGGATGTTTTTCGGAGGGTAAACCAGGAAAGTGGATAACATTTGAAATGTAAATAAAGAAAATATCTAAGAAAAAAGAAAAAGCAAATAGTACCTCGCCTTCGCTAGCTACTCTTTTAAAGGATAGAATAACGAGTAACTAAAGGTTAAAAGGTAGCTAGAACTAAGATTCAGGAGTGGTTCCTGAAAGAAGGTAATTATCGAGTGTCAACTTTCTTCAGGAACTGTGACATCTGGTCTCACGGACATGGTGCCATGGGATAAAGAGAACATTATGGTACAACACTGTGCGTAAGCAGAGACACGAGCACAATCTATCCTTTGAGGAAATACAGAAATGACCACCTCTTGAGGCCATCAACCCCTCAGCTCCCTTCTGACATAATAGTACACGCGTCAATGCCATTACAATAAGTGTATGTTGGATTGAATTCATTCCAATCACGTCGTTGTTCTTCAGACTCTCTAGTATGAATCATGAAAAAAAATGTCATATTTCCTCTTATTATTTTTAATTCAAGGCTTCTCAGTAACTTAAACCTGGAGCTATGCTAAAAGATATTAGCCCACACCAATTCTTAAGAGTTTAAAATAGATCTCTCTATGAGCCTGTTTAGAAATTTTTTAGATATTTGAGGTGAAGAAATCCAAGGATCTGGTAAAGCTGAAATATATTTTATCTTTCACTGAGTGATTTTAAGTAATAATTACCACTGAATGTGACTGACAGCATTTATACTTTGTGGTAAATTATTTTATTTAAAACTCTGCTTTGCAAGATAATCCCTTTCAATGTTGTTTCACAGAATTAGGGACATCTGCAGTCTCTTCCCCTGCAATGTACGGCCTTGACAAGCATAAATTGAGTCTTTCTCCTTGATTTCTGTATACCAGGTTGGGTGAATGTGTGTGTGTGTGTGTGTGTGTGTGTGTGTGTGTGTGTGTGTGTGTGTATATATCACCCCTGATATGCATGTATGTGTGTATGTATGTATATATATCAGGTAGTGGGTGAGTACATTTTGGAACACTTTGTAGCTTTGCAAATTTAGTGAATGTACATGCCTCTCTATCACTCTCTGTGCTCGGAAAATTGGTCTATATTTGAAAGTTTTTGCTTGGTGGTTTTCTTTTATACCATAGATATAAAATGTTTTTATATGAAAAGGAGCCACATTTTAAATCAAATTCTGTCACATATATTAACCAATGTCAACATTCTGTAGCTTTTCAAGATTTTAATGTAAACACATACATATACTTAAAAATACTAATATCCCTTGGTGTGTGATCACTTGTAATTTGTATGTTCATAAGGAGTAAACATGTCCATTTTGTCCTAAGTACACATATATATTCCTGATGTAGTAGTCACAGAATGATATATTGTGCATATTTTCAATTCATTCAACCGACATTTACAAATGCCTGGCTAGGTTGCTTGCAAAATTTTGCTCCTTACAGTTACATGGTTTCGGGACGGTAAGATATTTTAGCAGGTAAAGCACCTCTTAGTCACCCTAACAACCTAAGTTCCCGAGTTTGCTCTCCAGGACCCTCATAGAAGAAAGGAAGAGCCCACTCATACAAGGTCCTCTCTGATTTCCAGAGTCACGCCCTTGCATGTTCACACACACACACACACACACACACACACACACACACACACACTGAATGAATATAGCAATCAACTGACTCCTAACAGAATAGTAAACCCATAAATCAGTGCTTAACTCAACATCATCAGAGAAATGTCTTCTTCCACTAGATAGAAATCAATGCAGAGACACACAACTAGACAATGTGCTGAGTGTGAGAGTCTTTTGAGCACTCATCCACAAATGGAATATCTTCATCAAACCCCACGTCTCAGGGATCAAGGATCTATGTGGAAAAAGGGGGCAAAAGTTGTACAAATCACAGGTGGTGGATCTTCCCAAAGAAAAATGTCTTCCAGACACAAGGGACTGATAGACTTCCACACACACATACACTTTAGACACCTAAAGATAGTGGGAATACAGGTGGAAGGATCCGGGAACTATGAATGATCCGGGAACAACGCTCTGCCCCCTATTGATTACACTGAATTATGATCCAATGGTGAGAGATAAATGTGTTCTGTGTCCATTTGAAATGTTTATTGTCTGCTTACCTGGGAACTTTTCTGAACAGAGTGAGCTGCCTGTTATCAGTTCTTTGAGATCAGAATATCTGTTTGAAAAAAAATCTATTTTATTTCAGAATAGGAAGGATCAATGAATGAAAAGAATTCAGGACCCCAAATTTATAGCCGATACTATACACTCCAGTAACACATAAATTCAAGAGTCATTTGTCTGTCTGAAATGTTCTTTTCCCATCTTTTCATTTCTTCCCATGCACCATTTTGGCTGCAGTCTACAGAGGTTAATCTTAACACAGCTTAATGTGTTTATTTAACTTAAAACTGTGAATTCATCATATCCCTCTTAGCTTTAGCAGTGAATATGGCTTTCTTACATTTACTGAAAAGTCTGGACCATAAATATCAAGGTACTAGCTAAGAAAATCCAAGAGGAAACATTTTTCATGGAGAAGAAATATTCATAAGAAAGGCCATTGCATTGTTTTAAATACCCAAAATGGCACTGTGGTTCTGAAATGTCTAAAGAAAAGCTACACTGCAGAGAAATGTATTTCTCAAGCTTCCCTCCCGAGGACAATAAATATGAAAGAACAATGCTCAATTTGGAGCTCTGTTCATTTTGGGAAAAAAATAGTTATTCCTTACTAAAAGAATAAAATACAAACAAACCCACAAAATGTATATGTATATATATATATATATATATATATATATATATATGTGTGTGTGTGTGTGTGTGTGTGTGTGTGTGTGTGTGTGTGTGTGTGTGTGTGTGTGTACATATCTCACATAATTTGTTAAAATAATGAGAACCTATGTATAATGATCATTCAGGCAATGATTCCTTCAAATACAGGCCATAAAGAACTTTGCATGTGGTCCATGGTCTACGATTAAAGGTGCTCATTTAGAGAGGCTGAAATTATCCCCAGAGTATTTTATTCTCAACAGAGCACAGGCCAGTATAGAACACCATGGAGCACGTCTCACTATACAGAGTTTAAACAGATCACTCTTTATACTTGCATTCTGATCTGCAGTATGTTTTGACATAGGTTGAAATTACCTACCCATTGAAATGCCGAGATGCTAAAGGCTTTATCCAAGGTTACCTGGGCAGTGCTCCAAGGCAGTGCATGCAATCATCCACTCTGTGATCTGTAGGTTTCAGTTTTCATGTAAAAACTTGGTTCAAATGGTTAAAGTGATAGCTATGATCAAGATTATCAACATAACTACTACAGACATACTTCTAATCGAAAAATAACTAGGAGAGGTGTGTTCACACTGTCCTTCCTACAGAAGAACAGAAAAGAACACCTGAATCACCTCCTGAAAGTCAGTTAAGCTCTGATCTGAGAATTTCTGTAAAAATGCCAGTAAAGCAAAGTTTCTAAGTGCTAACCCCTAGAGCATGTTTGTTTCAGGAAAGAGAAAATCAAATGAATTTTCGGGCTCATAATGTGATTTGGACTTTTGTGATGGGTGTTTTAACCTCTCTGACAAACAGCTCTAACAAATATTTATACATCTAAATCCTATTTCCCATTTATTTTCTTTATTCCACTTGAGATACAACTCTTTAGAAAAAAGAAGAGTGGGTAGGAAATATTTCTTTTATATAAAGTCACAGAAATGTAAATAGGATGGCATTTAAAGGAAAATTATACTTTCTTGAAAATGTATTAAGAGTAATCCAAACAAAACACTAAGTGGTAATTCAGAGTAAGAATTGAAAGTCATTTCAACGTATTTTGTTGTTTGATTTTTGTGTTTAATTGAACGAATAAACACAGAAAAAAAGAGGTAGAAACACTTTTCTGGTTGAAATTAGTTCACCAAATATTCAGCAAATAGTTTCATTAATAGAAAGTATGCCAGCAGAAAGTCAAATAGGAAAAGGGTTGTTAAAAAGGCTACTTAACTGGCTGCAAACAGGGTGGGGAGACGGAATGATGAGAAGAACTTAACCTTTGACAAAGTAAGCAATGGGAAAGCAGGCTGGACTAGAGATTTAGTGACACAGCCCTTTACCTCACATCTGTGAGGTTCTAGGCTTGATCTTCAGTCTGTTTCTCCAACAAATAAACAAATAATGCTCCAAAATAGAACATTAAGGCCTACTCCCTAGGTCCATGTGACAATGCATGCTTGCTGTCTCAGTTACCCTGAAAGAAGAGGAGGAAGGTTCCCTTGGGCAATAAGTTCAAGATTTGCTTGGGTAGCATACCAAGATATCAATCTCACAAAAGATTTTTTTTTTCATTTTAAAAGACAGGATTGTCACCACAAATTTTCTTTGATGATTTGGAAGTTCAGCTTAAAGAAAGATATAGTCAGTTAGAATACCTCCCTCAATATCATCCTCCTCATAAAAATATGTTTCATTCAATGAATGACTGGCCATCTGTCATACTGAGTGATGATTAGAAAAATCAGTGTTGAGTTTGCATCAGAGAAGTAGAGGAGAGAAAGGACTACAAATCCATGCATTCTGAAGATGGTGATATATCCAAAGATAACTGAAATAGAGAATTAAATGCAGAGTAGAAGAAAGCAATAATAGAGCCAGAAAACAGCAATAATAGGGAAAATGAAGGGGCCAAGAAACTCTGGGAGGAGGATCTGAGGGTTGTGATGAACTTTGCAGGTGTAGTCGGGAAGGAGAACGGAAGGAGACAAATGAACTTCTAAGATTCTAATCCCAGATGCCCAGAGGAATAATGAGATCATTAACAAATAAAAAAAGGGAAGTTAGAGAGCAAGGTATTGGGAATGAGATAGACAAAACCATTTCTCATTGCCCTGAGTTTAAGCAGACAGAATTAATGAGACAGACTTGGGTTCAAATCCTAATTTAGTACCATGCGGTTGAGAAATTATGAGCCTTTAGTTTCTACTTTGAAAAACTCTACTGAATTTAGTTAATTTTCACAGTTTTTATTTTCTCTTCTTAACAGAATTTCTTCTTTGGAGCAATTTTAGGTTCATAGAGAAACTGTTGAAGTTCAGGGAGAGTCATTCTACCTTCTTACATGTCTCAAGTCAACCTTCACTATCCTTAACATCTTATATCAGGACAATACAGTTGCTACACTCTACAAACCAATAATGATGCACCATTTTCTACTAAAGTACATGGTTACATTAGGCTTGAATCTATGTATACTTATTCTCTATATATTGGATGAGTATAACACCTGTATCCACCATCACATCATCACACAGAATTTTTCAACACCCTGAAACATCTGCTCTGTCCAAATATTTAACCCCTTCCCACACTTACTGCAGACACCCACTGTGGAACACTCATCTTTAACTCTCTCAACTGCCCTGCCCTGCCCTGCTCTTCGCAGAAATCAAACTGTTGGAAATATCCCAAATGTACTCTTCTCAATTTGGCTTTTGCAACTTAGCCACATGAATATGAGTTTTTTGAAGTTATTTTATCTTCTTGCCAATAATTAGTATTCAACAAGTGCTAGTTGCTGTTACTATTAATGATAGTGGTAGTTTTTTCCAAAGCTATTTTTTTCTTGGATTTCAAAACACAGACACACTTGAAGTCATGCTGGTCAGAGTTGCTACCTTTCTCTGTTACAGCTACATCTTCAGCACCCTTTACTCCAGGATTTGTGGGAAGATGTCAATCTAGCATTTGTTTGCTTTCTCTTTTTTTCCTCAGAAGATTGAGAACTTGTGAGGACAAAACCACCTCTATCTTCTGCTCTACCTGTTCCTAGCACTTAGCACGCTTGCAGATGTTCCACAAACATCTGCAAAGTGAATGGGAGGTTGTTAGGGTTCCCTGGACTGATAGGACTTAATAGTAAATTAATTTTCCAAATTGCAAAGGAGATATCACTTACTGTATGTGGTATCAAAAACTGGAAACTGTAATGTTTAACCATAGGTTTAAGGGATTATAGTAGCATGCTAAACCCAATTCAAATCAAAGCTTTCTTTATCCTAATTTTCATCTGCCTCTAAAGCAGATTTTGCCTATTCGTAGCTCTACCTGGAACAAAATCAGTGCTGCAGGTTAGAAGTCTTTAGAATTTACTACAAATAAAGGTAGTTTTTATTTCCCTTTTCGGTCTCCTTCCTAAAATAGTTGAAGTATCTCCTTTCATCCAAGCACATCTTCTTATTGTTTCATTTTTATTCGAATTAATGCTGCTGGTACTTCATGATGTCATTACAACAGAGAGAAGTTAAGAAGAAACTTTCTCCTCAACCAAAATGGTCCTTCTATACTCTGCAGACTTTTAAAGCAAGATACTGATACATCTTGTAATTAAAAAATAATGAGCTTTCAGTGAGATTTATTTCCATAGACTCCGACTCAATGCCAGGAAGGAAACTACAGTTTATACTATTCTGATGCCCAACAGAAAATACTGATAGAAATACTCAAAAAATGTAAAGAAGCATGGATTTCAGCAAAAAGTAAAATTAAAGTAGAAATCATTGTTTTGATTCTATGAGAGACAGATTCAGAAGACAGACATACAAGACAGACAGACAGAAAAAGACAAGGAGAGGGAGAAAGGGAGACAAAAAGAGAGAGAGAAAGAGAGAGAGAATGAATGAATGAATGAATGAATATGAAGCAGCAAAACCCTGGGTTTGCTGTGGGGGCTTTATGGTAAATTCTCTTACTGCATCTGAGCCTCTGAATTCCAAAGCACTTACAATCCTATTCCTTAGAGTACTCTCAGTTAACTGAACAGCAAGAAAAAGAATAATAAGAGATCAGAGATCCTGATTAAGATACTTCTCAGAAGCCCTGAAGGATTGCAGATGACTGCACTGGGAAGGAAAAGAAGAAACAGAAAACTTTTTAAAAGCCACTTCCAAATTTCTGGACAGATACCAGGTACCAAAGTTGAGTCAGGATCAAGTTGACCATCTAAACAGTCCCATATCACCTAAAGAAATAGAAGCAGTTATTAATAGTCTCCCAGCCAAAAAAAGCACAGGAACAGACGGGTTTAGTGCAGAGTTCTATCAGACCTTCAAAGAAGATCTAATTCCAGTTCTGCACAAACTATTTCACAAAATAGAAGTAGAAGGTACTCTACCCAACTCATTTTATGAAGCCACTATTACTCTGGTACCTAAACCACAGAAAGACTCAACAAAGATAGAGAACTTCAGACCAATTTCTCTTATGAATATCGATGCAAAAATCCTCAATAAAATTCTTGCTAACCGAATCCAAGAACACATTAAAGCAATCATCCATCCTGACCAAGTAGGTTTTATTCCAGGAATGCAGGGATGGTTTAATATACGAAAATCCATCAATGTAATCCATTATATAAACAAACTCAAAGACAAAAACCACATGATCATCTTGTTAGATGCAGAAAAAGCATTTGACAAGATTCAACACCCATTCATGATAAAAGTTTTGGAAAGATCAGGAATTCAAGGCCCATACCTAAACATGATAAAAGCAATCTACAGCAAACCAGTAGCCAACATCAAAGTAAATGGAGAGAAGCTGGAAGCAATCCCACTAAAATCAGGGACTAGACAAGGCTGCCCACTTTCTCCCTACCTTTTCAACATAGTACTTGAAGTATTAGCCAGAGCAATTCGACAACAAAAGGAGATCAAGGGGATACAAATTGGAAAAGAGGAAGTCAAAATATCACGTTTTGCAGATGATATGATAGTATATATAAGTGACCCTACAAATTCTACCAGAGAACTCCTAAACCTGATAAACAGCTTCGGTGAAGTAGCTGGATATAAAATAAACTCAAAGAAGTCAATGGCCTTTCTCTATACAAAGAATAAACAGGCTGAGAAAGAAATTAGGGAAACAACACCCTTCTCAATAGTCACAAATAGTATAAAATATCTTGGCGTAAATCTAACTAAGGAGGTGAAAGATCTGCATGATAAAAACTTCAAATCTCTGAAGAAAGAAATTAAAGAAGATCTCAGAAGATGGAAAGATCTCCCATGCTCATGGATTGGCAGGATCAACATTGTAAAAATGGCTATCTAGCCAAAAGCAATCTACAGATTCAATGCAATCCCCATCAAAATTCCAACTCAATTCTTCAACGAATTAGAAGGAGCAATTTGCAAATTCATCTGGAATAACAAAGAACCTAGGATAGCAAAAAGTGTTCTCAAGGATAAAAGAACCTCTGGTGGAATCACCATGCCTGACCTAAAGCTTTACTACAGAGCAATTGTGATAAAAACTGCATGGTACTGGTATAGAAACAGACAAGTAGACCAATGGAATAGAATTGAAGACCCAGAAATGAACCCACACACCTATGGTCACTTGATCTTCGACAAGGGAGCTAAAACCATCCAGTGGAAGAAAGACAGCATTTTCAACAATTGGTGCTGGCACAACTGGTTGTTATCATGTAGAAGAATGCGAATCGATCCATACTTATCTCCTTGTACTAAGGTCAAATCTAAGTGGATCAAGGAACTTCACATAAAACCAGAGACACTGAATCTTATAGAGGAGAAAGTGGGGAAAAGCCTTGAAGATATAGGCACAAGGGAAAAATTCCTGAACAGAACAGCAATGGCATGTGCTGTAAGATGGAGAATTGACAAATGGGACCTAATGAAACTCCAAAGTTTCTGCAAGGCAAAAGACACCGTCAATAAGACAAAAAGACCAACAACAGATTGGGAAAGGATCTTTACCTATCCTAAATCAGATAGGGGACTAATATCCAACATATATAAAGAACTCAAGAAGGTGGACCTCAGGAAATCGAACAACCCCATTAAAAAATGGGGCTCAGAACTGAACAAAGAATTCTCACCTGAGGAATACCGAATGGCAGAGAAGCACCTGAAAAAATGTTCAACATCCTTAATCATCAGGGAAATGCAAATCAAAACAACCCTGAGATTCCACCTCACACCAGTCAGAATGGCTAAGATCAAAAATTCAGGTGACAGCAGATGCTGGTGTGGATGTGGAGAAAGAGGAACACTCCTCCATTGTTGGTGGGATTGCAGGCTTGTACAACCACTCTGGAAATCAGTCTGGCGGATCCTCAGAAAATTGGACATAGTACTACCGGAGGATCCAGCAATACCTCTCCTGGGCATATATCCAGAAGATGCCCCAACTGGTAAGAAGGACACATGCTCCACTATGTTCATAGCAGCCTTATTTATAATAGCCAGAAGCTGGAAAGAACCCAGATGCCCCTCAACAGAGGAATGGATACAGAAAATGTGGTACATCTACACAATGGAGTACTACTCAGCTATTAAAAAGAATGAATTTATGAAATTCCTAGCCAAATGGATGGACCTGGAGGGCATCATCCTGAGTGAGGTAACACATTCACAAAGGAACTCACACAATATGTACTCACTGATAAGTGGATATTAGCCCCAAACCTAGGATTCCCAAGATATAAGGTACAATTTGCTAAACACATGAAACTCAAGAAGAATGAAGACTGAAGTGTGGACACTATGCCCCTCCTTAGAATTGGGAACAAAACACCCATGGAAGGAGTTACAGATACAAAGTTTGGAGCTGAGATGAAAGGATGGACCATGTAGAGACTGCCATATCCAGGGATCCACCCCATAATCAGCATCCAAACGCTGACACCATTGCATAGCCTAGCAAGATTTTATCGAAAGGACCCAGATGTAGCTATCTCTTGTGAGACTATGCCGGGGCCTAGCAAACACAGAAGTGGATGCTCACAGTCAGCTAATGGATGGATCACAGGGCTCCCAATGGAGGAGCTAGAGAAAGTAGCCAAGGAGCTAAAGGGATCTGCAACCCTATAGGTGGAACAACATTATGAACTAACCAGTACCCCGGAGCTCTTGACTCTAGCTGCATATGTATCAAAAGATGGCCTAGTCGGCCATCACTGGAAAGAGAGGCCCATTGGACACGCAAACTTTGTATGCCCCAGTACAGGGGAACGCCAGGGCCAAAAGGGGGGAGTGGGTGGGTAGGGGAGTGGAGGTGGGTGGGTATGGGGGACTTTTGGTATAGCATTGGAAATGTAAATGAGCTAAATACCTATTAAAAAATGGAAAAAAAAAACAAAATCAAAAAAAAGCCACTTCATTTGAAAGATCTAAAATTTGGAGATTTAGACAGTTGTTAAATATTATACTGTTGCAGGTTATTTGATTACACATGAACAAAAAACAAAAAATAAAACAAAACAAACAAACAAACAAAAAACTGTTCCTAGTGTGATGCAGCTCAGCCCTTCAGCCCTTAGTACAAACATTTAATCACTCTGGCTGGACTATAGACATGCCATTAGTACATATTTTTAATCCTAAACAATGAGGGTAAGGTTTGTTTGTAGAAGGAAGCACCTATGTTTGAAAGTGATGTCTAATTGAGTGGCAGAAAATGTGATGAAACAGAGAAAGATTTGAGAGAATAGGATATGCCCAACTGTCATAAGAAGAGACAAAAGGGACGCTATTTAAGAGTGAGCAGTGTAGAGAGAAAGAAGGAGAGGCATTTTCACTAGGAGAGTTTGACAGAGACAGGTTGAATAGAAAACACAACTAGAAACAGGAGAAAACAGAATAAATCAAAGAATGAGAAGGAGCCAGAGATTAGAACTGATCGATAGATTTGTGGTCAAGCAGAGCAAAAAGTCAGAGGCTGAGAAAAAAAGCCATATTGAATCAATCAGCTAGTTTGGAAGGGGGTTCGAGCTAGAACATCTGAGTTGAACTACCCAGCCAGAGTTCAGAAAGAATAAGAAAGGGTGAGCTTATTCAGCAGTATGTCTCAGAGGCTGAAAACATTCTGGACCTAGATTAGATTGTACAGAGGCTAGAGGCTTGAAGGAGAAAGTCTAGGTTAAGGAACTGAGGCAGTAAGCCTTGGACATGGCACTCACATTACTTTACATTATTCACACTCACAGACTGGAGGGAGACTGCTGTGCAAACCTGGGTAATTTACTTTATCTCTCTGAACTTCCCTTGCTTCACCTATAGAATACATCTACTGGTTCCCTCCTCAGGACCATGAGATCAGTGACAAAACTGCAGAGGCACTCCAGTCACTTTCACTTTTATTATTACTTTTCTTGTACTGGTCCCAGCTAATCCTCTCCAAGGCCTCTGAAGGAGTTAGAACCCTTGAATTAACAGCAATGAAAGAGCCCAAGGGACCTGCAGCATGAGAATCTTGATCGTCAGAAAGGGGAGGTTTCTGCTTAGAAAACATATAGAATTGGAGTTAAGAATACATTCGATGAAATTTGATGCCAAGCAGAGCAAATGTTGAAAGGTGGCACCCACAGCAGCCATTGTCATTTTCACATGCATAAAGCTGGTCCTTGTAATAGGCTGGAGCTGGAGGCAAGGCAAAAGGTCTGATATGGAGTGCCAAGGCTCTCGTGTACTCTTCTGAGGCATCCTCCACTCCACTCCACATCCATCTATCCATCTGTAGTCTATTGACTTTGGCCCCAACCTCCTAGGGACCTCCTATTGTCTACCAAACAAAACAAGAAAAAGAAAAAAAAAGAAGCAAAATTTTCCATGTGGATGTCAAGCCCTTACTTTGTCATATAAGCTACATTAAACTTCACTCTTGCCAGCACTTCCTGACATGACAAAAGACAGCGTATTTCTCTGACCTATGAACATCACATGGATAATTCAAAACCATTGAAAGGTATGACACATATTACACAAAAACCTATCATCATACCATTTACTATTAATATCTAAATTAGCATACACATGATAGCTGAGTATTAGAACTATTATTATTATAGTTCTTCTTAATGCCATTAAAGAGTGTTTTTTAAAGACATGATAGATGTGTACCAGGCTTACAATCTCTTCTGAGCAAGTAGCACTGCACAAGGTTCCATAGCCTGGCTTGCCTTATTCTGCTATACAACTCAAGACTAAGCAACACAGACAAGCCTGCTGTAAGTTACAAGTTAGTTCAATAATGGAGAAGAGTTTAAGTCTATCACCAAGGTTCTGACACGTCACATGGAACACGTTGCTTGGGAAGTAAGTTTGAACACTTTTCTCAGTTTGTTTCTCAAGGAAACACAGGAATAGATCTACAAAAGGCAGGGGAATTAAAAGTCAAAGGCAGCAGAGGTAACTCAGCATAGGCTACTGGCAAAGGGAAGTGTCTTGAAAAGTGAGAACCATTAAGTCTAATGAAGGAGAAGAGGTGGGGGGAAGAGGAGCCTACAATGGAGTTTGAGGGAACATTGGCATTGGCAGGTAGCTGCAGTCTGGAGAGTTTGGCAAGAAAACCATAGTTGATGTATACCTTGGAAAATACCTAAGTGTTTGCAATGGTAGAGAGACAGCTTAGTAACTAAAGATAAAATAACAGTGATAATTGATGATGACACTTTGAGAAGGTCTCTGTGCAATACAGAAGTACTTATGACATCATGACAATCAAACATGGGAACATCTCTGTTTCTGTCCCTTCTCTCCTTACACGTGTGGGGATGAACTGGAAAAATTCTACCTGAGGAAAAACCAAAGACCCACTATGGTCATGTCACTTTCTTTGCTTAGATATATTTTTTATATTTTGCAGGATAAGTAGATGTTTTCTACTTTTAAATGTATTGTTTTTGTTGTTGCTGTATGAATGTGTGTGCGGCACATACATGTGTGCCTGTGTCTTACGTGCGCTCAACTGGCCAGGAAGAACGACGCTGCTACAGGATCCTTCTGCACACGTTTATTCAGTCCTATTTCTTCTTGTTTATATCTCCCCTGTTTATATCTCCCTTGTTTTTATATCTCCCTTGTTTTTATATCTCCCCCGAACCCTGGGCCTCTCACTCCTTTTATACTCTCTCTCATCCACGCACCGCAGGCCACACCCCCTCGCCAGTCATGAGGCTTCAGCTAATCAGGGCAGCAGGGGCAAATCTCCACCAAATTGGATTCACCTGTATCCTGGTACACCTGCGCAGCACTCAAGATGTTTGTGTCTTATATGAGGAAGTCAGGTGCAAGTCATATGACTTAGCTGCAGTCCCTGGCGCCTTTAGGACTGCCGCCACACCTGCTCCTAACATCTCCCCCTTTTTTCTTTTCTGGCAGAGAGAATGTCTGTAGATAGCCCCCCGCAGCCATGCCCCTTACCCGTCCTTGGGAGACAAACAGCATTGGTTTGATCCCTGTCTTAGGTTGGTGACATGCCCAGGGAGTCTTATCACTGACTACCTCTCAATCATGCCAAGCCACTCCTGGGGAGATTGTGTTTTGCTTCCGGCAGGTGCATCAAAAGGCCAGGATGTTAATTAACCTATGGCCAGATCTTAATTGCTGCAAGCAAGCCTCATGGGTGAAGGTAGAGGTCTGATCCCCAGTGTGCAAGCATAGGGGCCCTACACAAAACCATCCCTTAGGCTCATCACCCAGAGAGGTCTTGGCCAGCTCCCGTGTCGTTTTTCCTGGGGGAAGGGAACTAGGACACTGAACCTTCATGCAATCAGACGTGCCTTCCACAGGATGCCAACAGCAAGCTATCCTCTGTGCAGTGCTTAGCCTCGCACCCCACGGCATAACGCAGCATAATTTCTTTTAGAGCGGCAAACCGAATCTGAGGAGATTGTCCCGCCTCCACTGCAGCAAAAGCCTATGCTACCATGGCGAAAGTGCGGGCCGCACACTCTGCACCTAACACATGTGCCAAACACACAACACACACACTATAACAAGCATACATCCCAGGGCTCTCATCCCTGCTCATCTTCCCTGAAGCAAGGGATAGATGGCCAGCGAGGCTATCTCTTTAAGGGGAATTCAGGGATCAAAAAGCGTGGAAAGAATATCATGTCGAGCTGGTATCGGCTTCTGGAACACCGAAAGGATCTCTCATCTCGGCTCCATCCTTTGTGCTTGTGGGATCATCCACCACATCCACAGGGGCAACTGGATCAGGAGCCTCATTCTTGCAGCGTCTCACCAACCTCTCCAGCACCCAAAGAGGTTCCATCTGGTCCTGTGGAAACACACAAACAGACCCTCTCGCCCACGTCAACACCTGATCTACTCGATCCCCAGGGGGGATGGACACAATACCTCGTGGTGATGAGACCATAACCTCAATCACCTCTGTGTCCATCTGGGGAGTCAATACGCCAAATCTCTGGACAGAAGGTCCACCTATAGGTGGCTGACGAGGAGGCATAGGGAGGAGGCATAGAAGCTAATTCGCCTTCCTCCTCCACCTCGGCTCTTTTATTTTGTCCTTTCTGTCCACCTGATAACACTGTGTCTCCTTTCTTTTTCCTTTTTCTTTTTAAGCCCTTTTCCTCTTCTGACATACTTTCTTGTTGCTCTGTAAGGATTTTCTGACCTGTCTTGACTGCCTCTACACACAGTTTCAAACAGTAACAGAGTCCATATATCAGAACAAACAAGACCAAAACTATCAGACCTACCCACAAAGGGTCAATGGGAGAAAAAAGCATAACTACACAGCGAGGATCTATTGATCACTACACTGAGGTTATCATAGTTCCTTAACTTGTCCCCAAACCGGGAACCTTAACTTGTCCCAAAGCCGGGAACCTATCGTTACTTTGTGCCTGCTTCCTGGCAACTTTATGCTTGCCTCTATTTTATCCGAGGTCCTTCCCAAACTCCTGGGTTACTTTGTGCCTACTTCCTGGCAACTTTATGCTCACCTCTATTTTATCCGAGGTCCTTCCTAAACTCCTGGGGTCGCAAGTTTCACTCACCGTGAACTTACCCTGCCGGCAACCACTGACTGCTGAAAGTTCTGAACTCGGTGGGGGAGTCGGTTCCCCGTACGGGCCACCAATTGTCGTGCCCGCTCTCGACCAGCAAGAACGACACGACCACCAGTCCTTCTAACAGCAGTTTATTCAGTCTTCATCTTTCTTCTTTCTCTTCATCAGTACCGTTCCCCAGCTGAAGAGTTCTGAATCCACGCCGGATCCTTCTCAACAGTCTGTTTTACAGGAACTTTTATTAACCACTCCTTCCCCGTGATGCAGTTCTGAATCCTTCCTGTAGCAGGGGGTCTTCGCTCATGCCTGAAGATGTTTCTTTTCCCGGGTTTCGGCACCACTTCTTACGTGCGCTCAACTGGCCAGGAAGAACGACGCTGCTACAGGATCCTTCTGCACACGTTTATTCAGTCCTATTTCTTCTTGTTTATATCTCCCCTGTTTATATCTCCCTTGTTTTTATATCTCCCTTGTTTTTATATCTCCCCCGAACCCTGGGCCTCTCACTCCTTTTATACTCTCTCTCATCCACGCACCGCAGGCCACACCCCCTCGCCAGTCATGAGGCTTCAGCTAATCAGGGCAGCAGGGGCAAATCTCCACCAAATTGGATTCACCTGTATCCTGGTACACCTGCGCAGCACTCAAGATGTTTGTGTCTTATATGAGGAAGTCAGGTGCAAGTCATATGACTTAGCTGCAGTCCCTGGCGCCTTTAGGACTGCCGCCACACCTGCTCCTAACACCTGTGTGTGCCTGTGTGTGTGTGTGTGTGTGTGTGTGTGTGTGTGTGTGCCCATGCATATTCACTTAGGTCAGAGCTCAGTGCATAGCCTTCAGGAGTTGGTTCTTTCTCCTTGAACTGTGAGTTCTGAGGGTAGAACTCACATCATCAGGCTTAACACAAGATAAATGTCTTTGCACGACCAATGGGTCTCTCTTTCCACTGATGGCCGACTAGGCCATCTTCTGATTCATATGCAGCTAGAAACGGGTGGGTGGGAGAGTGGGTGGGGGAGTGTGTGGGGGACTTTTGGGATAGCATTGGAAATGTAAATGAAATAAATACCCAATTAAAAAAAAAGAAAAAAGAAAAAAAAGATAAGTGTCTTTGTTCTCTGAGCCACCACTGTGGCCCAGATTCATATCATATTGATGAAAATGTGCAGTATTTGATGAGACCAGGAAACAGCCCTCCATTACCATGGGGGAAAGAAGTCAAGAAGCAGCTACTTTTTATGAAAGTTTGTCAGCTCTCAAGAATACTTTATTCATTACAACTCCGAAGAAACTAACCCACTGAAGCAACAACTAGATTCCAAGTCCCACATTTAAGAAGAATGTGTCATGAGAGCACAGTGAACCTCCTGATGGTAGCTTATTGTTATTCCATGCCGTTGTGTGTTTCAGTTACAAGCTTTAAAAAACAAAGAGGAAAACAAAAAACCAAAATCCCAAACCAACCAAACCCAAACCAGCACTGTGTTGGCATTTGCTCAGAAAGAGGAGTCATTCCTGTCCTGATGTTTTCAGCAGATCTCCTGAATATGAATAACCATCACTGCATTGTAAATGAGCCTCATTGTTTAAACAAATTACAAAGTCACCGATTAGTGATTTGCTGAAGAACAGAGAAGCATAGATTCTCTTGTTTCTGTTAATGCATCAAACCTGGAATAGAGGAAGCTGAAGAACATGAATGCACCTAAAACATACCTTCCTTGCTGTCAGCCAATAAGCATGCGGTGCCTTTGTTGGAAACTCTAAGACCTGTAGTCGACCCTCCACCTCCTTACACTATGATTTTATAAGTCTTTTAATTTGGTCAAATTTAAGAAGTCTCAGCCTTCCACTCAATTTCAAATAGTTGAATATCTAACACACTGCTCTGTGATTATCATTTAGAATTCTCAAAGGACGAGAACATGGAATGTTACGTTCCCATAGTTTATTTTCTTTTAGTAGTAAAAAATCAAAATCATATATTTTTCTCTCTCAGAGTGTTGGCCATTTCAAATAAAGTAATTATTTTTCTCCTCTACGTAAGTCTAGGAACATTGTAACTGTTTTCAAGAGAAATAAATTACAGTGTTAAGCTGCAAATCTGTAGGGTTAAAGGTTCATGGTTCTTTAGTATTATTTTAAAAGAAAAACACTGTATTTCAGCCAGCAGAGAAGGCTGGTTCTTGGATCTGCTCTCCACTATTAGGCTCACTCCCATTTTGCAATGCCTTAAGGGATATTACAATTCTTTCTACAAAAGATGTATAATTTGTAAACGTTGGACATTTGCTTCAATGAATAACAAGGGGTTTGAGGCTTGCTGGGGCTGTCATATTTTCTCACCACTATTTCTAATTCTTTTTCTCCCCTCCCCACACATGGTCAAATTCAATGTGCATACAATCTTGCTGTGCGTATTTAACTGCAAAGCCAGAACCTGAATTTTCTTTTCTTTGTAGAATAAAATTTTCTTCATATGTGTCAACTCTATATGGAGCAATTTGAAAGAAGCACTAATTTTGTATTGGTTTTGCACTCCTTCCAAAAGGAAACTACGACATTTCTATATTATAGTAATCAAAGCTAAAACATATTCTCAAATGCACACAAACCCTGTGGGGCAATAGTTAGGCCTGCAACAGGCATGTCGTTACTTCGAGAACCTCTGTATAATGTATCTGACTTGAATAACATTTCACATCTTTAAGTACATTAAAATATTTGTGGAGAATTTATTCTGTACCAATTGTTGTTAAGATTTAGCCTCTCTACCTTCTAAGTACAGAAATTGGTGATATGAGGGATAGAATTTGCAGAATATCTAGGGAAAAAGAACATGGAAAGAGCCATGAATTCAGAGATGGAGTTGGGGGAGGTACTTAGAAAATTACACAGGAGAAATGGCAAACTGTGGGTGATAAACACAACAGAATCATTCAGAGTATGGGGTGGGTTAAAAACATTGTGTGGATATAAACCAATCAGGTAACAACACTGGTATATTTTTCATAAAACATTGCCCAAACTCTAAATACAATATTGTGTAGACTTTGATTCTGATAAATCCAACTGAGGTAAAAATACACACGCTCAAAAAAACCCACACTGATCACTTGTGTGTCAGGAGTGGTAGGGAATGAAAAACTAGAATATTGGCTTGCAACTTGTAAGTGTAATCTCTGACACAAATATATAGCAAATATTTAGTAAATTTCTCATATAGTTCTGTAAATACATGATATCCTATAAGCATACACATGAAAGGTTGTTTAGATATGTGTTTTGATATGAGATTACTATGGACAAATGGGTCTTATGGAAGAGAAGGCATAGTCACCCAGGTCTGGCAGACAGCTTTTCCCCAAAAGATGTTTAGCTATGCAAAGAAATGATTATAGCAGAATAAGAAAAATGTCCTTGATGTAGTCTCCAGTTTGGAAGATTTTATGGGAAGACCTCTGTTAGATATGCTGTGGAAAGCTATAGATGGCATATTGCATTCTGGGAGCATATAGACAAAAGCATTGTTTAGCATGGGGAATAATTTTTCTGATTTCCTGAAGTCACCAAGTCCATTATTTTGTATTTGTAAAATATACAATAACTAAGCAAACTGACTGAGCAGACTTTTCAAGTAGATGAAGGTCTCTAGTTACTATTGAACATTCCACTTGGCATGAAAGTTTTGCGGTTGTGTGGTTCATGACTTACAAGTCTCAGGGGTGTGCTTCTTTTTCATCTGTAATAATTTCCAATTACAACCATATTAACGACATTCTATTTATCCCTAAAAACAGATCCAGGTCAATGGGCTTCATATACTCACCTCAACTGATAAAGCATGGCCAGACAGGTGAGAACTTGCCTCCTTAGTCTACTGGCACCCTAGACATTTGGCATCAACATTCCTAATAGTCTTTTATTGATAGTTTTAACCTGAGGTATAGCTTGTGTGTCTAGGGCATGGTTTTTTTTCACAGACACTGCCCTGTTTGAAATGCCCAGTCTTACTAACCAACTGGGTCTATGGAGCACCTGATCCTTGGTATCTATGGTCTCTGTGTTTGTGTTTGACCAACAACTGGTTGAAAATACTGGAAGGAAAAGGAGTTTTTAGTACATTAAATATATACTGCCTTTTTTTTCTGGTTATTGCTCTCTGAACAAACAGTGTAGCAACTGTTTGCACAGCATTTACATTGTATGAGGTCTTACAGATAACCCTGAGATGATTTACTGTATACAAGAGGATAAGTGTGTCCTCTGTACACACTCTACATCACCTTATGAAAGGTTCTTAAGCACTGGCTTATGTTGGTATTCATGGAGACCCTGAAGCCAATCCTTCTCAGACACTTGATTCTCAGGTTAAGTCTACCAACCCTTAAGTTAGAAGCCCATCCCCTTACCTTAAGCACTCAGCTGATCTTTGTTTTCCCTCTCATCTCTCAGAATTCTATGACTGACCTCTGATAATTCCCAATTCCTCCTTAAAACTTTCCTGATCTTTGACAAGACCCTGCAGCAACTTTCCCAGATAAATTTTTCTCGGGTCACCAGTTAATTATGCATATAATATGAGGGTGAGACTAGGTTCTCTGTTCTTAGAATGAGCCTCACTACTCAAATTAGAAAAATTTAGAAGCTTTTTTACTCCAAATCTGGCCCCAAATATTAGCATCACCTGGGAGCTTGTTATCTATGCACCATCTTGGGTCCCAGGCCAGACTGCCTGAATCAGCATCTCTGGGGTGGTGTACAGGAACTTGGGTTTAAATTAGCTCTCCAGTTGATTCTCCTGCATGTCAAAATGTAAGAAGCACTATCAATTGTGCTTTCTAAAAATGGAGATTTTTCTGGTCCTATTTTAGCAAAAGTCTGCATCAATAACAAGAACTTCAGGTGATGCTTTCCATATGGGATATAGATGGCCTGGGCCCAACTGCTAGCTCTGCCCCAAGCCATCTGTCCAATCTTGAGCAAAGCTACTAAAGCTCTTTGTGTTTTGATTTTCCTCATTTTTAAAATTAAAAAATCTCTCCCTGCACTCACTGGGAGGATCAAATTAGTTAATACCTGCAAACAACTCAGTGAAATTCCCAGCATGAAGTAAGTACTCAGTAAACACGCATCTCTGGATGCCTTTGCTGTTTGTTGGCTTTATGTGTTTTGTTTTACCTTTGCTCCATATTCAGGAAAAATAGTGGTTTTAAAAGATAGTTTCTATTGAGAATATCTGAGATAATTGGAATAATTCCAGCCAGAAAAGAGAAATAAATGACTTATTATTTAATAGATACATTATTGGTCTAGAAAATATAAACTTTATATGTCTAAAAGTAGCTATAAGAATAATGCAACATATGTCTTGCCACTATATGTATGTATGTGTGTGTGTATGTATGTATATATATATATGTATATCTGTAGTACGACATATTTGGCTTATATACACTAGATGACAATTTATTAAAATTAAAAAAATACCTCTAAATAAACACATTAGAACCTCTTAGCCTGTTGTGTGGTCTTTCCTAGAGAAACATGAAGGATGCATATTTACTCCAGATGGATCAATTCCCAGTGAAAGATCATGCTAATCATTCTACTTGAGGTCCGCTTGTTGATCACATGTATATAGGATATGTCAAGATCATGGACCAGAAGCTACTTGGGCAATTTAGAGAGAAATAATATGACTGAAGTTTAAGTCACGCCAGCCAAGCAATCATCAGCTGCTATAGATCTTTGAGAGAGGGCCAGGTCATCAGCTTCTCATGTGGGAATATCAGGGAAATACATCTTGTGAAGGTCTCATCAGCTCTGATTTCAAGACAGCAATGGCCATTCTGAGAACAGCATTCTACAGAAAAGCTCTGCTTGCAAACAAATTAGGATGACTGAGAACAATAAGGATGCCACTGAGGAAAAATAAATACATTATCAAAGTTTTGCTTAATGATGCATTTCTTTTTTTTTTTTTTTTCTGAGACAGGGTTTCTCTGTGTAGCCCTGGCTATCACATTATCAAAGTTTTGCTTAATGATGCATTTCTTTTTTTTTTTTCTGAGACAGGGTTTCTCTGTGTAGCCCTGGCTGTCCTGGAACTCACTCTGTAGACCAGGCTGGCCTCGAACTCAGAAATCCACCTGCCTCTGCCTCCCGAGTGCTGGGATTAAAGGCATGCTCCACCACGTCCAGCTTAATGATGCATTTCTTTAAAATTTGAAGAAAACATGAAACTAACAACTGTTTTTGTTTTCCATGTAGAGAAGATCCAGATCACATCTTCTAGTTGGGCTTCATGGCATGAGTTCATGATTCCCTAGACTATGGTGCTGTGAAATTAAATATTTAGAAAGAACCGTAGTTGAACTCATGCTTATGTAAGATTTATAATAGGAAGGTACTCATGAAATACTGATGCAAGGTGAGAACTTTTAGTGTTTTATTTACTTATTTGACCGTGATTAGAATATAAAGGTATAAAAACCCATTTTACAGATGAAACCTCACCATCTTCCCCTACAAGCACCCATTCTGTCTCTGTGACTTGAAGGCCACAAATCCCCCACAAATCCCAGACTAATGGTGTAAATTTTAATACTTGAAACATTATTAGTTCATTTAAGAGACTTGAGGTGCACAGCAAAATTAATTCAATTCCCATTAAAATCCTTGGGGATTATTTCTCTTGTCACATTAAGTTTTTCTGTTGACATTTTTCTCTGTGGATTCTCCATTCAGCTGGTATAATATTTGGAATCTAAAAAAAAAAAAAAAAAAAAAGGTGTTTTCTATGTCCAGGAACATCAAATGTCCTATTTTATAACTCTTTAAATGAATACATTTATTAAATGAATACATTCCTACTGTAAATCTTCCTACGTAAGATTTACAGTAGGAAGTTACTCATGAAATACTGATGCAAGGTGAGAACTTATAGTGTTTTATTTACTTATTTGACCGTGATTAGAATATAAAGGTCAAAATAAAGTAATAAATATAAACATTTATTACTTTGTCTTCCTAAAAACACATACTTTCACCTGTGAATAAAAAATACAATTGCACTGAAATACATTACATTCTCTTAGACTGCTGTGTGGTCTTTCCTGACAAGATTCGAACAATGTTTATTCACTGCCAGATAAGCCACCAATGACAGGCTTGGATAATGATTCCTCCAGAGTCTAGCTTATTTAACAGATGTGTCTAGGATATGTCAGGATCATAATGTAATTAAATTTGATTTTGATTAAAACACTTAATATTTCATTCTTTAGCTATACAATAACGTGAAGTCATCTGGGATGACTCTCAGATTTAAATACCAACTTTGAAAGAACATTAAAAAATTATTGCTATATGGGAAAAATTATGTTTACACATCAGACTAAACAAATTGAATATAGTAGTTCTTGAATTTGGTATCATAATTTGGTACATATTTGGTATATGTAGTTTAATGAGGGACACAAACAATAGATTACTGTAATAGTGTAATTCATGCACAAAGAGTTAACAGGTGTTTATCAACATAACCAATGCAGAATAAATGGGGTAGTGATAAATAGAATATGCTTTTGAAATAAAATTGTATAAATTCAAATTTTATTTTTGCTCTGTCATTGGTGATTAGATTTGCTCCATTATGTTAACTGCCTTAATTTCTGATCCACCATAATGTTGAAGTAAATATGTATGTCACATTTGGACTTGTAACTAAAACATTATTAATACTCAATAGTTTTTAGAGGATAGATAAAGGTAAACATGTTTATGTACATTACTGGCAGCTACATTCTTCTACTGAGATGTTAAATTTTATTATTAGTTGCTTTAGTAGAGTACACATTTCCATTATTCTTTAAGGAATTCTGTGAATAATTCACAGAAAAGAAAGCAAACAGATTTGAAGTATGTCAGAGGCAGTCAGGTAGAAAAGAAGAGAGAATTAGGTCAGGGCTGAGGCCCTTCTGTAGAGTGCTGAGAGGCCGATATTACATGGACACACACTGCACAGGGCACACATAGAATAGCAATAAGTGGCAAAAGAGATGTGGATTCATAGGACCAGAAGATACTTAAGGACCTTCTTCAGAGTGTAGGTAAGTATTTTAGAGAGCTGCTGGTGAAGATGGCCTGAAGATAAACTGGCAAAGGTATCTTAAATTATATTTTCCAGGATTATGTCACAGGAAGTTGTCAAGAGAGATAGCTTCATCCTTTAGATGTTCCTTCCTGGTGAATGGAGGATCAGAGGACAAGCTATGAGTGATAAATTACTAAAGGGAGTGGGAATAAAAAATGTCTTTTGCAACACCCTCTCAGCCCATATGCTCCATAGTCTGAAAAGAATGGCCTTGGTTTTGTCCTTCCAAATATTAAGGTGACTAGCAAGTTATCAGTTACGAGCATACAAGTCATTGTGATGAGTGGTCTGAAGATAAATGTTACTTATATTTAAGGAGCCATTAGGGGACCAATTGCGGAGCTTTCTTGGGGAAGTAAGGAAAAGTCTTATATGGAATGTATCAACAAAATATGCCCTAAAGTCCAGAATTATCAGACAAAAGACACTGGGAACATGATCACAGCTAGAACCAAGAATGGACACAAAAGTCCAGAGGCAGTAATGAACTGGAGTTAACAAGGAGGCAAAGGACCACAGTGGCCAGAGCATGGTGAGCCAGAAGGACAGTGATGTATCACCAGGGCAGAGATGGAAGAATGAGGAGTTCTTGGCCTTTTAATGGTGTGAAGACACAAACAGACCAAGGGGCTAAATGTTTGAGATTTTATAAGATTAGCAAGCCAAGTGAACCATTTCCTTATTTGACTGCCTCTCATTGAAGTGTTGGACTTAGTACATGCAGGTAGGGCACAGTAACTCTTTTCTTGACTTGTTGATGCTACAGATATGTAGGACAGAAGAAAGTGGTAACATGCCTTTTCTCTGCATTGCTCTGTTTCTCAGCCTGCATTGTATTCGCATTGCTGAAAACCTTTCTTCTCTACTAGGCAGGAAGATTAACAAGCAGTACTGCAGAAATATGGGAGTCATTACTGCTGATTAAACGATAATTTTCTAGAACCACATTATGCATCAGAAAAGAAAATAAAGAGCTCACTGGAATTTATGGACCCTGTGGCTGCTGGAACAGGTTCTCCCCTTTACTCATCAACAGCTTCAGGGGCAAATATTGGAGAGGGTTTTATGGATGTGGACTCAGGCATAGGCATAGAGGTAAAAAACTGGGCACCTTGACAGGAAGGCTATGGCATTGGCATCAGCCTGTGAGAAGAAATAATAATGTTTCTGAAGACAATAAAATGTGTTTGCATATATTGTGTAGTCTACCCTTGAAGCCAATTTGAGAAACCCCCTCCAAAAAAATGGAGAAATAAAATACAACAAAGCCTATTAGATAAAAAGGATATAAAGACAAAGTTGTAGTTTGTCATGAAAACTATGGAAAGAAAAGTTGAAGAGAGATCAGTATGAAGGATTACCTTCAATCTTTCATTCAGTATGGCATTTTCCTAGAGTATGCATAAAACATTACCTAAAGGCTGGGGGATGGTTTAGAGGGTAAGAGCACTCATTACCCTTACAAATAGCAAGGGTTCAATTTCCAGGACTACATCAGGGCTCAAAACTCTGTATCTTTTGTTCCAGGAGATCTGATACCTTCTTCTGCCATCTGAAAGCATCAGGCATCAAAGTGGTTACACATGTGTATATGCAAGTAAACACTCATACACATAAAATAAAAATTAATCTTTAAAACTTTTTTTAATTATGAAAGACTGGATGGTTTATAGGAAAGCATATTTTTTTCCACAGTTCTGTGGGTTAAAAGTCCAAGATCAAGGAATAACCATGTTTAGTTTCTTTTAAGTGCTTTTCATTGACTTGAAGGTAGATGCCTTCTTGTACACCTTCATGTGACTGGTCTATATTTTCATCCATGTATTGTCTTCTATTTTCTTCTTTTATAGATATTCATCATACTGAAGACATCACACTGGTATAAAACATAATCTTTTTCAAATAAAGACCCTATCTCCAAATACATTTGCTTTGTGAGTTACTGATTATTAACACTTCAAAATGTGAATTTGGAATAAGAGATATGATTTACCCGCAACATTCAACAAGTAATAGCTAAGGAGGTCTCCGTTGAATGTGGTAGAGACAAAGGAAAATGCAATCTAGTCCTCACGAACCCTGGAAATTTCAAAGGAAAAGAGCCATCTGACATGGGATAACTTATGAATTCATAAGTGAGTGATACTGACTCTGCAGAATGCTACAAGGAAAAGCATGAACTCAAATGTTAAGGAAACAGGTCTGGAATACGGACACATGATTGCATATCCAAAACAAGGTGGAAGCAGAAGCAAGAAGTCAAGGAAGACTGGTGACCCAACAATAATGAATCAACATGGCACAATGTATAAAATTCTTACTACATGCTCAGTGAACTTCACAGAGTTGTGAGGACAAACAGGGGACTCTTTGTCATTTAGAAAGAGGACTACCCACATATATTAAGAGACAGGCATTCATTGTTTTACTTGTAAAATGTAAATATGTATGATATCAAATCTGATAGAAGTAGACTATAAACATCCAATTTGGCTTACCACTCTACTCCCAAACCTTAAAGTGCTGTTCATCTTCCATAAAACTGAAAGATGGACTTGCTTCATTCTTCACCAGTCTCTCCCCATTCGTCATGAAAGGACCCCAGTGTTCACCAACACCCTGCCTCCCTTTTTTTTTAGTCCCCTACCTCTCTCAGAAGACACAGCCAGGGTCATAGCTCTAACTGCTATTAGGGTAGCATGTCACAGAGAACAGGTTCCCTTTACCATTGATGAATCTATGTATCCAGCTACAGAAAGTGCTGCCAACTATAACATTCAGACTCTTACCATTCATGGAGTACTGTTCTCAAGTGAAGACAGCTACTAACTCAAGGCCACACCTTCCCAGCACAGCTGTGTGACCAGTGGCAGTGAAGGAGTGTGAAGTTGTCTCCCTTGTCCAGCCTATGTCAGCTTCAGCACTTATCTCAGGAGTCAGCCGAAGTCATTCCTGTAACCACACTGCAATCACATGTTTCTCCAGGATCTCATCTCACTGCTAGTAAACTCCCTTTCCTGAGAATTTGATTCTAAGGAACCCCACTTGTAAGAGCTAAGGATCCCTAGGTCTGCATTTTCACTGTGTTCCTTAATACTTTGTCTTTCATCCCAGAAACATTGTTCATTTGGGAACCAGCAGCTGCCTCAAATCCAGAGTGTGGAATTCTAACTCATCCTGTTTTCTACTTCTTCAATATCTCCACTAGGTCAGTGATGGAGAATGCCAATCTCCTTTGGAGCCACAGACCATTACTTTCCTTACATATTTCTTGGTAACAATTAGCATCATTGTACCTAAGAAGAACACACAAACCCTAAAGAAAAGTTCCACATAGATGGTTGCAAGATTGCAATAGAGATGTTCACTAGAGCCAGGAACTCATCAGTGTTGAAGGACCTGTTTCCAAGCTCTTTTACTTATTGACAGAATATATTTTTTTGAAGGCTGCAAGAATATGACTAGTTTTTCCTTGTTGTAAGCGACAATTCACTATGTGGTCCTTTCTACAGGTATTTCACTACAGTTCAGCTTGCTGCCTGAAGCCAGGGCAGGAGAAAGAGTCCTTGCAAGTAATCAAGTTCTAACAACCAAATAACCTAGTGGGTCTCCATCAGCTAGAAGCAAATTACAGAGGCCCCTTTTACTGAAGAATAGGGGCCCACCTAAGTGGGTTGAACAGGAAAAGATAGAGGTCTTGAGAGACAGAGAACATTTTCTACTAAGGTTAGTCTGCTTATATTAGGCCTAGTGCCTTGGTGCTTTGTGGACTGCTATAAAAGGACTAGGAAATTTATAATGAATAAAAATTTATACATCTGTGATATTTAAAACCAAGGGGTTAGTGTTGGGCAAATACCTTCTCATTACATCATCCTAGGGTGAGAGCCAGAATAAATAAATAGAACAAGATAGATAGATAGATAGATAGATAGATAGATAGATAGATAGATAGATAGATAGACAGATGGTGTACTGGCTAGTTTTGTGTCAACTTGACACAGCTGGAGTTACCACAGAGAAAGAAGCTTCAGTTGAGGAAATGCCTCCATGAGATACAACTGTAAGGCATTTTCTCAATTAGTGATCAAGGGGTAAGGGCCCCTTGTGGGTGGGACCATCTCTGGGCTGGTAGTCTTGGATTCTATAAGAGAGCAGGCTGAGCAAGCCAGAGGAGGCAAGCTAGTAAGGATCATTCCTCCATGGCCTCTGCATGAGCTCCTGCTTCCTGACCTGCTTGAGTTCCAGTCCTGACTTCCTTTGGTGATGAACAGCAGCATGGAAGTGTAAGCCAAATAAACCCTTTCCTCCCCAGCTTGCTTCTTGGTCATGATGTTTGTGCAGGAATAGAGACCCTGACTAAGACAGATGGGTAGATGGATAGACAGATAAATGCATGCTAGAATATCTCTTTTTAATGAGGACTCACTTATGTTCTTCATAACAGTGTTATTCCATTCCCAAAGACAAATTTTATAATCTAAATATATTTTGCTAGTCCTCAGTTTGTACATTGGAGGTCAGATTTCAAATTCAAATTGTGAATTTGGGCAACACATTTAAACTAGAGTACCTAACTAGGCTGTGGTATACTTTTTAGTGGCAGAACAAAATCTCTCTGTGAGGCATTTGTTTCTAGTCTTTCTGGGATATTTGGCCTGTAATTCTAAGGAAAACAAGAGATTTGACAATCACTTAAATTTGAGAGAATTTATCCTAGAGTAATTTTTCTGAGAAGTAAGAGGTGATGTGGGAGGAGAAAGCTCTTTTCTTTCTTACCTAGAACAAAACACGATGACAGTGTAATAGGAGAGAGTGCACAGCACCAAAATCCTGCTGTCCAATTATGGAGAATGCTGAGTGGGTTACAATTTTATTACCTATAATATTAGAAAGGACTTCTTAGTTCCTGCAGTTCTTTCTTATTCAGCATTGCTATACCTATAACATTGCAGAATATTAGAAAGGACTTCTTAGTTCCTGCAGCTCTTTCTTATTCAGCATTGTTATACCTATAACTTTGCAGAATAACAGGCCTATAAATTCCTCCATTGCTATGTCAGTATCTCCCAGTGATCATTCTCAGGTGTCTTTTCCCAAACTATCTGAAAAGCATGGGGGCTTCACTTTTCCTGATTCTGAATGGCAAGTATGTTAGTATTCTGAAGGACAAGATCTTTTGTACAGAAACAGTGAAGTCTTCCTCCTTATGACAATATGATCCTACAAAAGCTCCTTGACTTCTAAGTGTTTTATTCTCTAACCCATAAAAGGCAGATAGTAGCAGCCTGTAAATGCCAGTGTGGAAGTGAGGCTGGAACACACAAAGCATTTAATTTAGTGCTTTCAAAGCATGTGGATAGCTTTCTACAAATGCAAGTGCCTAAAATTCATATTACTGTCACTGCCAGGAATAACAATTAGTTACCAGACCACATAAGGCTGGCAAAATTTTAGGGTACCTTTTTCTGTTGAATATATTTTAAAAGTATGATTCAATATCTTCACTGTCTTATTAAAAGAAAACATACTTTAAACTAAAAAAAAAATGGTAGGATACAATCTTGAATTAGTAAACAACTTTTTAAATGGAAAAAAATGTATTTTAAGGGGAAAAAATGATCCTCACTACAGAATGTTAGTTTTCTCTGTCCTTCCTCAGCTAAGTAGAAAACTCTTTATGGAGATAAAGTTCAGGCAACTACTGGATGAGAGGCCAAAGGTGTTCTACCACAGTCAGAGAACTCCCTTCCTGCCATTTTGAATCTCCATCACTAACTAACTGAGTGATTGAATTATCCTACGTCAACACCTGGTTTTCATTCAAATGCCTGAAATACAACACAGCCCCAGCCTCTGAAATCGTTTTGATGAATTTTCTCTGAACCAAACCAATAAAACGTCCCATCAGTTGGCCATCTTCCTTTGGTGGCAGATGAGGTTCAAGGGAGCTATTATAAACTGATGAGCTTGTCTAGGCCTTGCTGTCCCCAAAGCTCCCTAGCAGAGAATTTCGGTATAGAAAGGATTGTTACAAAACCCCACACACATTTTAAATACAGACACACTCTGCAATCTTTCTGGTAAATTACACTTGATTGGGATGAAAGATAAATGTCACAATTGAGAGCAATTTGTAAAGATGAAACTGGAAACAATTTCTTGTCTTGTGTTGTTAAAAAAGAAACAAAGTCTTACCAGCGGCTTTAAATAGAGCAGTGATCCTTCTTAATCATTAGCTGCATGGCCAGGCATCTAAGTTCAGGGAGACTGCATATTTATATACATACGCAGGCATGTGTGTTGGTATGTTTACTGTCATTTAGGTCTGTTTCTGTCTGTCTGAGGAAAGCAAGAATAAAGATATGTTTTCCATCTTTCAATTTACTATCAAAACCTCTTAGAAATATACATCTTGCTTGAGAAATAGAGGGAGAGAGAGAAAAGAAAGAGGGAGGAAGAGAGAGAGAGAGAGGGAGGAAGAGAGAGAGGGGGAGGAAGAGAGAGAGAGGGAGGAAGAGAGAGAGAGTGAGCAAATCTTCACAGATTTGCTGGGTTACTTGGAATAATCATAGTTGCAAATGCTGACAGCCTAATCTGATCCGACTTTAGAAGGGGAGAGTAGAAACATCATTTCACATGCTAAAGCATTTCCAGGATGTTCACTGTTGAAGGCAGTGAGATCCAGAGGCACAAAAGAAATCAGAATTCTCCTCCCATCTCTCCACTCTGCATTGTTCACTGTTGGCTTCAATTAGACTTGGAAACCAGCAAATTGAGATTCCATGCTATCATCTTAACAATTCCAATTACAAATGTGTATAATCTTCCTCAGTGATAGAGTTTTACAGAGGCCCTGGGTAAGTACAAGTGTCTAACTTAGAACAAATCTCTAAGCACGGAAATGTGGACCATGTCAGTTATCAAAACTGGAGAAACTTTTAAACTTTTATATCTGAAAACAAAGAGGCCACCTGGCCTCTTCTTGGGGAGGTGTGTCTCTCATTCAGAGAATGTCACTACAAAGTGGTCAGAAGCCTCCCTCCCTCTGCTGAGTCTAATGGTTTCTTCTGATAATAGACAATTTAAATGGTACTCACTAGAACCTAGAAGCACTAGGCTGAAGCAAGTTCCTTACCTAGGAGCAACACTGCAAGTTGTCTCCCTGTATCCACCATGACAAGACCTGTGGATAAAACAGACTTTGGGACCATTAAATGTTTCCTGATGTTCTTGCATAGAATACTCAGAGATCAAATGCTTGCCCTTATGAATAGAAATCTGACCTATGGATTTCCCTAGAGAAAACTGACTTAATTGCAATTTCTGAACCCTTGTATCACCAATACAGCAGAATCAGCAACTAACTTAGAAGTGTGCCACCCTAGGCTAATTGTCCCAAGCCCTATTTAAGTAGAAGATATTAATTTCTTCGATCAATTTACCTTGTCATGTTAGACAAAACATCAGATCTTCTATAAACTTAAGTTGTTTTTTTTTTTAATTTCTAAAATAAGGATAATGATTGGTAATTACGAATAGACATAGCAGGAATTAAGTCAAAGAGTCATATGAATGAAATAAATACTATTATCCTCAATATTATGAGGAGGGTTTTAGTGATGACATACTACTGAGGGAAGATTTATATTTTGTAAAATCAGCTCTGAAAGAAAGAAGTATGTGTTAGAAAAAATAGAATGAAGCAAGGGTGGTGCTATTATAACATATAAAAATACACATTCTAATTTCTCTCCATAGCAAATGTAATCAAAAGTTTAGTTTTCAGGAAAGACACTTGTTGTGGCTAGAGAGATGCCTTAGAGGTTTAGAGCACATGCTACTTTTGAAAAGAACCCAGGTTTGGTTCCCAGAACGCATACGGTGGCTCACAAATACGTATAATTATTTCACTTAGGAGATAAAATGTTCTCTTCTTCCCTGCACAGGCAATAGGGACACACAGATGCAGGGAAAACACTAATATATGTAAAATATTTCTAAATTCAGAAATAAAAATGATAAATGTGGAAAAAGGAAATTGAAAACATCAATTCTCCATTTATCTTCAAAAAAGTCATCTCCTCTTGGATATCACTGCCAAGGATACCAAAATGAAGGAGAGAGGAAGCAACCAATGTTTCATGGTTCATGGCCACATTCTCAGAAGTGTGGCCCTTGAGATAGTCATCATTGTCTTTGGCTTTCGTCAGAGTATCGTTTTTACATTGTGTTACCACTCATTCTATGCTTAGTCCTAGTCACTCTGGATGTGAAGGAATGCAGACTTGACTTCTCTGCCTATGATTTGTTATCTCCGGGGTCTGGTTTTGGAGACACTTTGTACTTGAACCACAATTAACTTACCTCCATCATGAAAAATACAAGAGATTGTACAACAGGGTATTGGAAAGGTCAAACCTTGGAGTCGAATGGATGAATTGAGATCTTTGCTGGCCTTGAAATTTGAACAAATCGCCCACCAGTTAGTCATCAGAGTTATAAACTGGGGGTGATTATAGCATCCTCTTATAACCTGTAATGTCCTTAGTGCATTGTTCTAAGGTAAGAAACCTACAAAGATTAGTGCTTACTGTTATTAATAAGGATACTCATTTTACTGTTGCCTAGAAATAGAAATGATCAATTATTTGTGTTACCTTAGCACCCTACCAAGGAAAAAGAAAATGATAATGATGACACCAGGTTTTTAATGATGACTTGTTCTCATCATTATTGTATCTGATAGTTTTAAAGTTAGAAAAAACATGTGCCTACTACATTGAGCATCTTTCAATCAGACAAAACATGCTGTCCTTAACTACAGAGCCTCTCTGCTGATAGCACATCTGTTTCATAGCAGCACCTGTAAGTAAACAGAATGGGTCTTTTCTTGTACTCTGAGTATTTCACCAGAGATAGAAGAGCCCAATAACCTTAGGTAGACTAACTTTTGAAGCACGTGTTCTCAAATTCCCTTTGCATACATGGCATTCATATGTTAGAAATGCTTCTGGATACCCTGCTTCAACGTCATTCCAGTTCCATTAGTTTTCTGTCAGTAGTGTTCATATTTATACTTGAGGGTGATGTGGTTAAGAATAGGCTTGCAAATAGCTGGATTATTTTGCAAATCACAGATGGAACAGAGATTCACAGAGGCCTGACTTTCATTTCCCTGGCCTCCTCTTATGCCCACAACTATCCATCTTGTTCATTACAAGTTCATTTCAGCCACCCCCAGAATCAGCCTTAAGGGTCTGCTAAACCTTAATTGGAATGAAGAAGCCAAGACTCTCTCCAGCTCTATAAAGGACAAAGCAATGCACCTTGGTGGTTTGGGGACTTCTACAAACCCATGCCACCATATTAGCAGTCTCATTCCAAAGCAGAAATGTCTCAGAACAATTCTCTTGAAATACAAGCAATTTGAGTGACAAATCAAAATTACACAGCTGAGGTGGGGGAAAAGATTGTCAAGCCAAAACATCGAAAAGTAATGATTCATTTTAGAAAATAAAATTCTCAAAGGAACACCAGGGAACTTGTGTTTGGCTGCAGTTAGCTTAATGAAATGGTTCTCTAAGTGGACATTTATTGGAAATCTGTGTTTAGAAGTCTGGAAATAAATTCCATTTTTAAGTTATGCATTCCCCCATCTCCCTCTGCATTTGCGGGCCCATTTTATTCAAAACTGAGCACCAGATATAAATAAGAGTTTTTGAGCTGCTTTTAAACTGCTGGCATCTGTTAGATTAGAGGAAGTCTGAATTAGCAAAAGCTTAGAAGAGTGCCGAACAATTGCCAAAACAAGAGGAGTCTTTTATTTATGTTGTTGAGCAGTGTTATGTAACCAGGCAAGTTGTTCATCTTCATTCTTTAGGGTGAGTATATGGGGCAATATATCTCAAAATGTTTAGCCAGCCAAGAGCCCATTAGCTGGTGCTGCATTATTTAACTGTTAAATTGATTTGAGAGAAAATTAATTATGTATGTTCAGCTAAAGAACATCACTGCATTCAGTAAGCTCTCATTATGAAGGCCTCCTTTGTGTTCGGGTGTTCGGGTGTGTGTGTGTGTGTGTGTGTGTGTGTGTGTGAATAGTGGCTCCTTCAGTGTCTCCAAACACTGATTAGTCAAGAGTAGGAGGGTGCAACTATCTAAGATTAAGGTTTGAAGTAAGGTTTACCCTTCCTTAAAGTGCCTAAATTTGGAACCGAGAACATTGATGCTCATCTATAAAATGGCAGTAGTAAGAATGTCTTTTTCAAATGTTGATATCAAGGACTGAAGCATTTAGAAAGCATTGATTTCATTGTCTGAGACAGATTATGAACTCAGTAAGTGCTAAAAGCTATAACAATTACCACTACACCCTTCTTGAATACCAAACACTTTGCAAAAGCCAAGGGCAGTCGATGCCCAGTGTTCCTGTTTGCTTTTTAGCAACCAACGTGTCTATCTGTCCTAGGAGAAATGGTGGTTAAATCATTTTAGATATGGAGGAATGTGTCTGTACACTCAGGAATAACAAAAACACCTAGTAAAAGAACTAAATAAGATATTCTGCTATAGCTGTGCTCTGTACAGTGAAGTGTTTCCATCAAGGCTGCACAACAAAGGTTTGGTAATAAGTCACAACAAGCAGTGTCAATCAAGAACCTGCCTGTTTGCTTCCATTTTATCTAAGGGAAGTACCACTGGTGACATTTAATGGCAGTAAGCCCTGAAGTGAGAGGAGTCCTCCATTTTAAGTGTTCAGAAGGTTAAAAAGCCCAGTGTGAAGTGCCTTAGCCAAATGTACAAAGTGGGTCAGAGTAGAGCTTGTACTCAAAGCTAGCTCATTCATCCTCAGCTTCCTGCTTCCTCCTGTTTCCATCCCTGACCAGGACTCAGTGAGGTAAATGGGAGCTGGATGCTGGTGACTCATCTCCCACGCTTCTCCTTTTCAGGTCGGTCTCTGTGAAAAGTACAGCTTTTATTAAGCTTCAAAATTTCAAAGGAAATATGAAAATAAATCCTTAAAGGAATTTGTATCAGGTTGTAAAAACTGCACTACAGGGATCAAAGAAGTGGCTCTGTAGCTAAGAGCATGTACCACTTTCATAGAGGATCTGGGTTCAGATTCCAGCTCCCATATCATTGGCTGTAACTCTAGTTCCATGAGGTCAAGTGTTCTTTGATCTAATTTGGGCATGTGTGGTATATGTGGTTCACATAATGCTACACACACATACACACACAGAGAGATACATACATACGTACATACATACATACATACATACATACATACATAAAATAAAATAAAATAATAAGGTTTTCAAATGCATTCCATATACTTACTGCTAATAACTGTAAGTGGAAACTAATTTTAATCAAAGCCTGCTGTCTGCCAGGCACTGTGCTAAGGACTTCATTTGATTTGGATGCAATCTCCATAACTCTCTAAAGTGGGAGTTAGGCATACTATAGGTTAGATGGATTCCTGAATATTGGGTACTCGGTAGAATCAAAGTAAGGGCTAACTTGGAGTCTACAACCAAAACTGGTGGCCTTAATGATTATCAACTTTTTGCATCCCTTCCAGTCTCCAAGAACCACAAAAAAGAACACTGACAATACCTCCCATAATTCATATACCACATGTAAGGCAGCACTAGAAGTTGGCACAAGCACACCCTGATTACTTGGAACTAACTTGGAACTATGATGTTTGCAGTTGAGCATTGAAGTAAGGAGTGGGAGAAATAATCTCTTATGAGAGCATCAGAGAGACGGCCAAGGATGGGGGAACTTCCTCTTAGGGTTGCTGATCACAAAGCTCTCCCAAGTTTCTGTTGCTTGGGCACCCCCAAACAGATTAGCTTTGTACTTTGCATTGTCAGAAGTAGAAAAATTATAGAGATTATTTTAAAATTATTTAATTGCCATGCTTATTAAGCATCATGTTTATAACGTATTTTCACATACTTCCTTTTCCCAGGGCTCAGGGAAGGGGAAAGATTGTAAAAGAAAGATATCAGAGAGGACCCAGATTAAAATCACCTCTAGACATAAGAAGGCCACTGTATTTGTGAGATCAGAGAAGCTAAAGTCCTGACACAGAGTCTGTACAAGATCCAGCCAACAAGCCAGCATAAAGGAAGGAGAACCCCCAGCCCCTAACCCTAGCAGAAGCACTACTGACAGTTGTTAGCTTCTTGGGTAGACTTAATTCTCTTTGTGCATATAGGCATTGGCATATCAACCATGCTCCAGAGAGGGGATGGTCCCATAAACATACATGGGAGGCAGAAGTAGGACTATGAGGGTTATAAAGCAAAAAGGAGTGGGAAAATGGAATGAATTTAGGAGGGATCCAAAGATTAGGCAGAAAAGCTAGGAGAAACTGGAGTGGGGAGGAATGGGGTGACTCTGATCAAATTACATTGTAAGCAGGTATAAATCTTCAAAAATGATTGAAAAATAAAAATAAACTCATAAAACAAAAATGGTTTTAGGTCTTTGAGTCCTAATAGTAAAATGCAGAGTCTCTCCCAGCTCCTAGGAAAAATTGTGATTATGTAGAGCTTAACAATGCTGCCAGCACTCAATAGTCCCCTCAAAGATTTTGCCAGGTTCAAAGGTCACAGTTAACAGAAACAGGGATAATCCACCTATTAAATGTCACAGTTTCTAACTCTAACAAGAAAGTTTGTGACAATGAGAAACAGGTGTCAGGAAATTTAGGAAAGTGAATCCACTCCATATATCCTTAATGATGTGCTAGAATTCGGGAGAATGGATATCATCCTTCTTGTCTGCTGGGTCTCCATCTCTGAGCACATATCTCAAAATGAACTTCCTGTGGCTCTTGAACCCTTTAAAGCCTGTTAGCTACTTAGTTTGAGGTCCTTTTCAATGACACCTCTGTGATTATAAGAGTTAATGTAAAGATATCTTTTGCCAGGCACTGCTCACAGTGATTTATATATGGTAATGTGGTCCAAGAAGAACTCAGAGAAGAGGGGAGTGCTATTCGTATTGTCTTAAAGTAGTAGATAAAACTGTGGAAGATCATCAAGTTGTCCTAGTTGTAATGGTAAGAAATCATGGAACCAGAGCTCAGGCCTAGGGTGTCAGCAAAGCTCACATTGTCCCATCATGCTCACAGTCCTGCCCTTTGGTATATGAAGACCACACTGTGCCAACAATATGAATCTCACTGATATGTTACATGCTATCCCATGAGATGAAGAGAAAACACCATGAAATAGTTGCAATCAACTGCCCCAAATTTATGAATAGTAAGACCAAGACAATAGACAACGTGTGATCGTTTCAGTTGTCTGGAGGCAGACAAATGCATATCAGCTAGGCCTCTGTGCTCTCTGAGGTCCTCTTTGAAGATAGGTTATTTTCCCCATCAACTAGTCATTATGTGCTTAAAACCACTGGGTACTCCTTTCTAACTGAAAATGAACTGGGAGAGGGAGATAATATTTCTAATGCAGATCTTTCTCTTTGTATACTTAAACTTTCCTCTCCTGCAAGTATGTCTGTGCCATATTTAATAAGTTTGGGCATACTTTACAATAGATTTAGAGCAGCATAAGATTCAAAAAGGGTTCTCATATATCCTACATCTAATTTATATCAATACCTGCATCTTGTATCAGTATAATACTTTTCTCATAATTAAATGAACTAATATTGATTTAGAATTATGAACCCAAACACTCCTTATCTAGGTTTCCTTAGTTGTGCCCACTCTCTGTTTTCTGTTTCAAAATGTCATTCAGACCACCACATTGCATTTAGTCATGTCCTCTTAGTTTTTTCACACTTGTAAAAATCTTTAAGCCTCTCTTAGCTTTTGCTACGTTAGACAGTTATGAAAAGTAATTGCTCAGCCCATTTGTAGGAATCTTCACAGTTTATGGTATAATCAGATTAGGGTTTGGGGGACAGGAGCTGTAGCACAGAGCTAAAACCCACTCATGACATTATACAAGGGAGAGATAGTGCCCACGAACTTAGAATTACTGATTCTAAACTTGATCTTCCAGCTAAGACGGTATTGATTTTCACAGCTGGGAAGTTAATGTTTGCTCTTTTCTTTACAATGTACTGTTTGGAAGGAAGTTGCTATAAATAGCATACACTTGATGCTGTTGGAAATAGCACTTGAGAGATCTCTCTATGTGCCACCCAATTGTGTATCTATTTCTATATAAACTTGGACGTTCATTTCATGCTGCCCATACCTCATCACTCAAATCATTCCAGATTTGATGTGTGGGGGCTCTTTCTGTCGGTGTCCTCGTTAGGTGTTATAGTTATATAATTACAGGTCTGACCATTGTCATTTTAATTTTGATGTGTGGGGGCTCTTTCTGTTGGTGCCCTCGATAAGTTGTTATAGCTATATAATTACAGGTCTGACCACTGTCATTTTAAGTGAAGCAGAATAACTGTGCATATGTAGAGAGTGCAGTGAGGTAATTTAGCACAGGACTTGATACAGAAGGATTGAATGGAAATCTATTTCTCCTTAAACATATCTTCATGCTGAGATATATTCAACTATTCTAGCCCCATATATGATAAATTATTACAGACTCTTGTCACTCTTGTACTATAGGCCTTCTTCCTCTGCTCTAACTATATTTTGTTATCCATTATTCAACCTCTCTTCTGCCCCCTTTTCTTCCCAGGTTACTTTTGCTCATACTGTTTATCACAGCAAGAAAGCAAGTAGGACACTGTGTGTAGTGCCATGTGTCCATTATTATACAATCATCTGGAAGGTTCTCTGACCTAAAAGTACCTATATGCTGCACAAATTTAATCCCTTTTTCAAGAGACCTGCCAGTCACTGAATTTTCCAAAGTCTCTACAGATTTGCCTTTTCTAGAATGTTCTAAAATTGGAGTCATGCAATATGTAGCCTCCTACACTGATATGCATCCCTTTTCATTGTCTGATGCATTTAGGATTGACATATGTCTTTGCATACCCTGACGAATAGGTCCTTTTTATTTCTGGATAACATACAATTGTACTGATACTTCAGTATTGGCTCAGCTATTTAAGAACATGTTGATTGCTTCCTGTTAGGGCAACTACTAGTAAAAGAATTACAAACACTTTCATGCAAACCTTTTGTGCATGTGCATGTTCATGTATTTGTGCAGAAATGATTTATGTGTGTATGTGCAGAAGTAATGTATATGTGCCTGCATGTATGTGCAAGTTTGCTCTATGTCTGTATATTCACGTGTGTGTGCATATGTATGTATGTATATGTGCAGATGTGATGCACTATGTGCCTGAGTATGTGCTTGTCTGTGAGTGTTCCCGTGACAGGCAGATATTAACTTCATATACATTTCTCTATATCTCTTCATCATGTATTTTTGAGACAAAGTGCCTTCAATGAGCCTGAAGCTCACTATCTCAACTGTACTCCTGTCCAGCAAGTCTACAGAATCTGGCTCTCTGTATCCCACCCCAACCCCAACCACAGCCCTTGAGTTACACAATCACCCTTCCACACCTTGTCATTTAGGTGGGCTCTGGGAGTCCAGACTCCGTAGCTCAGGTTTTCATAACAAATACTTCCTCTACTGAGTCATTTGCGACAGCCTTGAAAGCAGAGTTCTTTATATACAGTGATTTTCATAACATCCTCATAAAGTACTAGGAGAATCAGCTTTCTAGAAAACAACTGTCTTCTAAAGGACCAAGCCATTCTGTAGTCTAAAGGGCAATAGATAATAGAATTCCTGTTACTCTCATCCTTCCCAGCATTCAACATTTCTGGTATTGCCAAATTTAACCACTTTGACATATGTGTAACACTGTTTCATCATTGTTAAAATTTGCATTTATCTCATGATAAACACCATTAAATGTCTTTACATAATCAGGTTTGTTGTCTCTGTCCCCTTTGGTGTGGCATTTATCAAGACATTTGCCTATTTTTAATTAGGCTATTGGTCTTATTGTTGAATGTTAAAAGTTCTTTGCATATTTGGTTGTAAACTCTTAATCGGGGATGGGTTTTTTAAAAAAACATTTTCCAAATCAGTGAGTTTTCCTTTTTCTAAAACATAGTTCATGAGATGGGTTAAATTGTGTTTCCCAAACCACAGCTCTGAATCTTAATTCCTAGTATCTTTAATGTGAACTTATTCAGAAATGGCTTTTTCACAGATGAAATCAAGTTGCAATGAGATAATAGTAGATTAAATGAAGTGAGCTCTAAATTAAATGACTAGTATCTTTATAGCAGACAAAGATGGGATTGTGAAGATGGCTTAGTGGATAAGAGCATTTTCTCTGCTAGCATGAAGAGTTGTATTCAAATACCCATAATCTACATAAAACATGAAACATAAGCTGCTAGTCCTATTGGGAACTCTGTAAGTTGCAGAGACCAACCTAACCCATACCCTTCCTTAGCCTCCAGTTGCCCCATTTCCTATCATTACAGATGAGGCAGAATGAAGGCCTGGACATCTATACCCAATGTCTTACTATGATTTGTAGGCTTAGATATTTCACAACCTACTTTAATAAGAGTTCTCAAATATCTCTCCTTTCTAGCCCACCATTCAAAGGTAGGGGAGAAAAGATAGTAAATAGGACAAGGGGATGTGGACCTGTTTAGAAGTAGTTCTTTGGGGCAATTCAGGAGTCCACTTCAGCAGTGACAGGATACCAACAGTCCCATTCAGAGTGTCACCCAACACAAATCAACAGTGGTGGCACATTTGGGCAGAAACAGCCAGACCTCTATCAAATCAGCACAAGTCAGCAGAAGCGACCAGTCCAGTTGGAAAACTCTAGAAGCTCTCTGCATGCCTCCCAATGAAGTGAAGATTAGCAAAGTCATAAGACCATGGAAGCACTGCACAGTGCTATACAAGCACACATCACTGTATGTTGGGCCCTACTTATAGTCTCTCCAAAGACCACATGTCCTCTCACAGGTCTGCTTCAGGAAAGCATCACATGAAACAACCAGAAATTTTCCCTTCAAGGAACCTAGCTCTCAAACATGTTTTCTGGTGAGTCAAAGTACCACAGTTCATCTCCTTTTCCAACTCATTCACCCATCCTTTCTAACTTCCACAGCTTTGAACCCATGTGCCTACCTTTAAAAATATGCACTAAACTTCAAGTGTAAGTCCTCTCTTTGGAGAATGATGACAGGTCCCTTCCTGTAGGAGTGGAAGCCAGGTGAGGCAAGATGGCTCTGCAAACAGCTTTAGAAAAGTATTTACACGAATTATGATTAACATCAGCAGAAAAAAGCACAAACTCTGCTATAATAATGAAATAGCTTTCTGGGGGTCAGCAAATCTATTCACTTAAATAATTCTAACCACTGCATCTGAGGGTATCTGCCAGAATCCTTCACATCACTAACTGGCTACGGGGGATAAGACCAAATAACTTGAGTTTTTAAATTATTCAAAACTGGAATTTCTCCAACCGCACTGTACGCAGTCACACAAACCTTTCTGCAGTTCTATCGCTGACTCTTATGAGCAATATTATATCATTCTGACAACCTCACAGCATTTAGGGCTTTGTTCTCCATCTCAACATCATTAACTCGGCTTTTTATTGGCTCCAGCTTGTCATGGTTACAAATACCACAGAGTATATTAAAGTCATTTTGTGATTAGCTATACATTTGTAACTCATGTAAGTAACTTGTTTACTTAAAATAAACTTGTCTTGATTCATGGGGTTGGGGTGATGCAGCCATGAATCTCTGCCATGGTCTTATGTTCCCACATTAAATGCCACATTTTCTTGAAGCTGTCGTAAGTTAAGAGTGAATCTCTGCTTGGGGAAACTTCTAAACTGTACCAACCAGGAAATGAAAGCTCCTGCTTATGTAAATGGATTTCCTCCTGACATATTTGTTTAGAAATCTCACATTCTAACATTTTCTGATTCTATCAGAGTTTCCCCCGTGAGTGTGTGAGCTGGTGGGAAGACTGGAAACTCACTTCTTCAGGACAACTTTCCTCACAGCTCTAGCTTGTTGTTTGTCCTGGAATATGTGATTTCTACTCAGCAGCCTGGTCTGTTGTTGCTCCCTGTGCACCACTGCATCATTCAAGCAGAAACTTGTTTGATGGATTGCAAAGCAAAACATTGCAAAACTTTCAAATTCCAAATTATCCTTGAGGGAATATATATCTATATTTTTATTATTGTACATTATTAATTAAAATACAATTACATCACCTACTTCCTTCCTTGTCCTTTCTCTGGTCTCTTCCAAGTCCCCATCCTCCATTTACTCTGCATTTTGCCCAGTTATGGTTTTCTGTGATGGTCTCCATTTGCTATAAAAGGAAGCTTCTTTGATGGAAGCCAATTGTCATCGGTATAAGGCTTGGATTTAGAATGTAGTCAGAAATTATGCTCCTCTACCAAGTGCTGGTAGTAGATTCTCTACTAAGATCCATGACTTCCCTGGCACCAGTTAAATGGCAAGGTTTGTAGCATCAGACATCATTTCATTCCTTAAGTCCAGCTAGACATCAGTTGCTTACCACCAACAGCAATACCACTTATTATACCTATGTTACTATTTTGCATGATGTTCATTGTTAAGGCTCATAGGTATTGTAGATATTAAGGACCCCTATGAGAAGCTTGTACAGTGTTTTCTTGTTCCGTAGGAAATAGGCCATAGATATGAAGCTTTCAAGTTAGATCCAGTTCAAATAATCTGAGTTCCATGTCCTAAGGGTATGATGTCTTCAGCAAAATAGAGTTTTCCTCCAACTTCTGAGAGACAACCAAGGGCAATAGCCATAACCTATGTTGTTTTGGGCATTACTTCAACAACCTTGATTAACCCCACTTGAAAGGAATTTTTCTTTCATGCCCAGTACTGGGGGTTTATTAATCTATGGTTCTTAGTGAAAGTATTGTCAGTCAAGTGGCTTAACTTCAAATATATGCCCACACATATGTATTGTGTATGATTTTAGGTAAATGTAAAATGAGATCCCTGGAAGCTTAATCTAACAGCCTTAGTTGTTTCTGTGTCTCTATTTTCTGCTTCATATAACCTGTATACTGCTAATTGACCAGTCTTCTTTCATTTTAGAAAAATAAAATAAAATCCTGCTTGACTATTGGACGATGCATGCTGCAAATTATTATCAGGACAACCCGTGCCACAGTCAGCGACACAGAGACTTGCAAAGCATTTGAACTCATGCAGAACTCACACGGAACTGGAATTTATAGTTTTTCCTTCTTGAAACCTCCTTGGGATGCCTCAGTCTGGAGTTGGTGCTGCTGCGTGGCCAAGACACAGGATTGAATGCTCAGAATGCCTCAGAAAAGTACTCAATGTCTGGACTCAAAGGTTTCCAATGGTTTGGCTGTTAACATTCAAGCAAACAGCAGACTGTGGCTGCTAAACAGCAGATTCTAATAATTGAACCAAATCAACGCAAAGGACACAAGATTAAAATATCAGCTATCTTCCAAGATTCCAGTGTGGTGCAGGTGTTTACATTTTTGTCAAGGTTTTGTCCTTTACTATTTAATGTAATGCTAAGTGCTGGCCTCAAAGATTTAGAGTCTTCACACAGCTTGAAGAGGACCCTGCCCCCAGTTAATTCTGATTGGTAAATAAAGATGCCAGCAGCGGATAGGGAGAAGAGACATGGGAGGGTGTTAGCTTTCCCTGGCTAGGGACCACAAGGAAGGAGTAGGGGGGAAGAAGGGAAGCTGCCACGAAAGAGGAAGGACATGCAGGAGAGAGAAGGAGAATCATAGTGAGCTAGCCGAGCCATTAAAAAAAAAAAAAAAAAAAAAAAACAACCCCCCCCCCAAAAAAAAAAAACAAAAAAAACCAGCCATGTGTGCAGGCCAATTGGAGTTAAGAGCATCCCAGACAGAACATAGAAATTCGTAAGTAGTGACGCCGAGTCATTAGGAGGAATGTGGATTCTAACAACGTGGAGGGTAGGCATATACAAATATAAATGGTGTGTGTATCTTTCACTGGGAACCATAAATGGTTAAAGGCAGGAAGAAATCCCAAGCCGAGATAATTTTTATTTAACACTTTGACTACAATTTTTATCACCACTAGGTAGTTGTGGGAGAATGATAGCAAAAATCAAAATAGATAAAAATATTTATATCTGTGGATATCTTTATCCCACGGACTTCATTGAAAATGCACTGTCTAGGATTTTGTCTTTTTTTGTTGTTGTTGTTTTGTTTTGGTTTGTTTCATTTTTCCATCCGTAGTTCAAATATCAAAAACATCTGGTTGAACTACAGCTGCACTTCTTTGGGGTGTGTAGATATATTTCATGAATGAAAAGAAATTTACCACTGAAGTGTATGTGTCCATTAGAGCAAATTTTCTGCAGATAGGGGCATGAGACTGTTTTTATCAATGACATTCAGAGTGTATGTTTGGTGGTTTGAGTGAGAAATATTCCTTGTACACTTGCCTATTTGAATATTTGGTGGTTTTCTTTTTGGAGATTTCTGAACTTCTGTGAGGAGTATCCATGCTGGAGGAAGTATGCCACTGGGGTCAGGCTTTGAGGGGTTGTAGTTTAGCCCTAATTTCAAGTTACAATCACAGCTTTCTGCTCTGGTGAATCAGTCTGGCCCTGCCCCTGCCCCTGCCCCTGCCCCTGCCCCTGACCCTGACCCTGACCCTGACCCTGACCCTGACCCTGACCCTGCTTCTCTCCCTCTCTCTCTCCCTCTTTTCTATTGTCTCTCCTGTTCCTAGTTTAAGGTTTCACACATGCAAGGCAAATGCTCTTCTACCACTGAGTTTTATTCTCAACCCTAAATATCTTTTCTGACTAGCAAAATTCCCAGTTATGGGTAAGAAGGAACACTAGGAATGACAGAATTAAAATGTCTCATAACTTTGTTTTATCTATAAAACAAATTCAAAAATACCAGCAGGACAATCAACAATGTGATTGCTAAAAGCAACTTATTTTAATTTTTGCAGCTTGCCCTTAGGGTATAACTCACTAAGGATATTCAAGGTATTATATTAAGGGAATAGTTCCTTCCCCTATGCTATGTTGGCCAGCATATGAGTACTGAGTTAGTGTGTTTGACATGTATAATTTTGGGAAAGCTTTTATTTGATTTGATTTTGTAACTATGCAAAAATATTTACATAATGCTTAAGTCAAATCTGCACAGAAAAATATTTTCAAAGTTTAGTTTCTCATGATGTCACATTCATTTGGTCCTGAAGAATATGTTTGTATTTCTCTACAATCATTTTAAAAATAAGTGGAGTATGATTTATTTGATTTTCTCTATACTATCTGTTTTTTTCCTAACAACATACCCAGGAGATTGTATAATTATCTTCTACCACTGCATTTTATCCTGTGTACCTTAGCATCCATTGGATGATTCAGCTTGTGTCCTCATTCTCGATGGTTCTGTTGTTTCTATAACAAGCAACCTTTTTGATATGCACTTTTATAGTTTGCCAGTAAAATGAATGATATGTCTAAAAATGAGTCTGCCAGCAGGATCGTTCAACAGATAAAGGCATTTGCTGCCAAGCTTGACAACTTCAGTTTGACCTCCAGATTCCACATTGTAAGGGAGAGAACTAATTCCCACAAGTTGTTTGCTGACTTACGTGTGTATGCCAAGGCCCAGGTGCACCCCAACACATACACATATAATGAATGAATGAGTGAGTGAATGAATGAATAAATGAATGCAAGATTTTTCTCCAAATGGCAGTGTGATTATTTTTTAAAACAGTATCAAATTCTATTTTGATACCTATCAGGAAAAATTCCAATATGCTTACTTTTCTCCATCTTTGACAATTTGGACATGTAAAATACTTGGATTTAACCCCTATTCTGGGGATGAAATCATGGTTTCCTCTCAGGGTAATGAGACACTTGCATGTATCTCATCGGGGGGGGGGGGAATGAAACAACATTTCCAGCTAATTACCATGTAATAGTTTTGTACCAGTTTTGTATATAAATTTCTTGTATTTTCTTTCACCCATCTTTTCCTTATATGTTTATGTTGATCTTATGTATTTTTAGAATTTGTTCATATATAATGAGCCTCAACTTTTCTAAAATAATTTGTAAAATGGGATTCAAGCACAGGGATTCATCTGTCTTTCTGTTCAGGTTCAACATTTTTGGACAAGGTGTTCTCTACTTTTGGGTTTTCTTTTTTCTCTTAAATTTTGTTTTAGATAGGGATGCTTGCAGGCATTGCCCTGGCATCTGAGCATAAGGTTACATACATCCCAAGGAAACTGACTACTCCTGAGCTGCAGCCCAGCCTTCTCAACTTCCTATTTTGATACAGGGTCTCACGAAGATTTTATAAAATTCACCCTGTAGCCTGACCAGGCCTGAAATTGTGATTCCCCAGCCTCAGTTTCTCATGTTCCTGTGATCATAAGTTTCAGTTACAAGGCTCAACTTGATTTTCCTTTCACCAATAATCCAAATGCTTATGCCTTTACTTAGTTAGACCTTAGTTATAGTAATAACTTTTACTATTTTCAGGTTAAAGGTAAGAACAGAGATATACTTACATCTTTTCCTTTGAACTTGTCCCTGAAAATCTATCTTAGTATGTGGTTATAAGATATATGTTCATATTACCTCCCTTTTGGCCTCTTTCTGCACGCGGTAATTCAGAATAATTGTCTTCTGATTCTCTTCCTCCAGAACAGTTTTAGATTGCATATCTGTATTCTCAATGGCTAACTTTAGCAAACTAAAGTAAGGAAAAAACCTAGATGTTTGACTCATGTATATACAATGAACAATTACACTGTATTCCTTTTTAGCCATAAATTCAATATTAAATACCAAAATACACAATCAAAACATTGGCGATGGGCAATGAAACATTTTAAAAATAGACTTAGTTCTATCTGGAAGGTATTTCAAATTCTAGAAAATGACACATGCCATTCAGAAAGGAAAGAGTAAAATAAGAGTGATATTACCTTTAAAGCATGTTTTTTAAAAGCAGTTCTTCTATCTTGGAGATATATAATGAGAAAACCACTGAATGTTAGCAATCTATTTTGAAATCTCAATGGTATTATACTAAGTAGAGCCCCTCCACCTTATTGTAGACTCCCATTTAGTGACAATAAGTTCATGATGCTGGTGGTGGCAGCGGTAGCTCTGTCTTTCCTCTGTACTGGCATCCAGGTGCGATGGATGGAAAGGAATAGTAGATGTCACAAATTAAAGGGATCAATTTTGATCATCTTAATATTGCTCTTCCCTCAATTATCACAGATGCCAAATAGGAAAATTGAGACACTTTCAAACACAGCATCTATCAAAATCCTACCTCTGCACCACTCCTTGAGGCTTGCAATAAAAAGTATATGAGGTTGCACACTGAAAGCACTTCTGTTCAGACTAAAGAGAACAGAAGCAGAATGAAATTGTACCATTGGATATTTTTTTTAAAGCATCACCCTCTGGGCATTTAAAGAAAAACACACAAACAAAATAGCCTTGAGCTGGGGGAATCATAGCATAGCATAGTACAGAGATACAAAGTGCTCAGCTAGCATGCATTGGGGACCTAGATTTAAATTCTACGCCAAGAGGGAATGAAAAGGAGAGGAGGAAAAGAAGAGGGGGTCAAGAAGGAGGAAGAAGAGGAAAGGTAGATGGAGAGAAGGAGACAAGAAATGAGGAAGAGAGGGTAAAGCTTAATTCAGTGACAATTTAAAAAAAGTGGTTATTTTCTATTCTAGTTTGAAAACAATAAAAAAGCAATGACACATTTGCTATTGACGGGCAACCAGTTTGAAAACCGTCAGGAGCAACGATAATCGTCATAATCCAAGTAAGAAATTGTGCTATATCACTACCTAAAACAATAGCGATGACTTTAAAAATGTGTTTCTATCAAACCTCACTGTGCTAATCATCATTCATGGGTATACGTCATTGATGAGGAAATAAACACTTGCTGGAGCTAAGTGTCCTAGTACAACCTGAATGTAAATGTAATACTGTGAAATTATAAAAACAGGTATGAAGATAAATATGTATGTATATATGTATGTATGTATCTGTGTATGTATGTACACACACACACACATACACACTTTATTTCCAAATGGCTACCCAGACAGTCATCTTGAAAAAAAAAAAAAAACAACATTTTTTTTCCCTCACCAATTTTGAAATGTTGCTTGTATTGGGTACCACATTTGCATAAGAAATTGCTTCTAATTCTGGATTATATGCTGTTCCATTAGTGTTCTGAGCTATTTCCATGCCAATAGCAAACTGCTTTAATTACAAAGGACTTAATCTTATTTTGAAATAGTTGAAACTGGCCTGGCATGATCTTCTATTGCAAACCACTTTCCAGTTATTCTTTCATGGTTGTTCATTTCATGAACCAGGGTAAAGTTTCATATAGCAAGACCCACAGAGCTTCAATTATAAGTATGATAGGTAAAGTTTGCACGACCAATGGGCCTCTCTTTCCACTGATGGCCAATTAGGCAATCTTCTGATACATATGTGGCTAGAGACACGAGCTCCAGGGGGTACTGGGTAGTTCATATTGTTGTTCCACCTATAAGGTTGCAGATCCCTTTAGCTCCTTAGTTACTTTCTCTAGCTCCTCCATTGGGGGCCCAATACCTGACTGTGGGCATCCACTTCTGTGTTTGCTAGGCCCTGGCATAGTCTCACAAAACAGACAGCTTTATCTGGGTCCTTTCAGCAAAATCTTGCTAGTGTATGCAATGGTGTCAGCATTTGGAGGCTGATTATGGGATGGATCCCCGGATATGGCAGTCTCTAGATGATCCATTCTTTTGTCTCAGCTCCTAACTGTGTCTCTGTAACTCCTTCCATGGGTGTTTTGTTCCCATTTCTAAGAAGGGGCAAAGTGTCCACACTTTGGTCTTCGTTCTTCTTGAGTTTCATGTGTTTAGAAAATTGTATCTTATATCTTGGGTATTCTAAGTTTCTGGGCTAATATCCACTTATCAGTGAGTACATATTGTGTGAGTTCTTTTGTGATTGGGTTACCTCACTCAGGATGACGCCCTCCAGGTCCATCCATTTGTCCATTGGTCGTGCAAACTTTATCTGCCTCAGTACAGGGGAACACCAGGGCCAAGAAGTGGGAGTGGGTGGGTGGGGGAGTGGGTGGCGGAGTGGGTGGGGGACTCTTGGGATAGCATTGGAAATGTAAATGAAATAAATACCTAAAAAAAATAAGTATGATAGGTATTGACCAATGTACCCTCCTGATGTTACAACATTTGCCAAGGTGCAGGACATTTGCAACTCCCCAGAAAGCTTTTTCTCTAGTCTCCAGGATAATTATCCTCCAAGATAAATGTGTGCAATTGTGATATATGTGCCCATGTGCATGTAGAAGCCAGATGAAGACATCTGGTATCCTGCTCTATCACTTCACTTTATTCCTCCTTTTTCAGCCCTCACAGTGCTGGGATGATTGGTTTGTGTAAAACCATTCTGTGATTTTTTTTTAATGTGGGTGCTAGAACGAACTCAGGTCCTCCTGCCTGCACAGTAGGAGAGCTTGTGCACTGAGCCATCTCTTCAGCCAGCAATCATTCTCCTTTATTCCCTCAGATTCATTTTGCCTGACCTCACAAATGCAATTACACAGCATGGGATCTTCTGTGTCTGAACTCTTTTGAGCAGTAATTTTTTATTATATCCACACTTAATATGTATCTATATTTATTGTTGTCCAGTGTTTTATTACATGGATAGAACTCAAGTTCATCTTTGTTCTGTTGGGGAGTGGAGTTCTTGGCTGTTCTGAATAAGCTTTCCAAAGCACTTGTTTACAGGTTGTTGTTAAAGGTCTGTTTTCCAGTTATCTGAAATAAATAATCCTGAGTGGAATGATCAAACCATTGTGCAGATTTGACTGTGAAAAGCCGTCCCTTTCCTCTTAAGGTCCTGTTGCTTCACATTCCCACAAGCAATGCAACTGAGGTTCAGTTGACCAACATCTTGGCTGAGGTCTGATGGTGTCAAATTTTTAGTTATATATGCCTAGTGATTATGATATTGTATAGTAGTACAATTTTAACCTTTGCTTCTGGAAACTTAATGATACCAGCTGTATTTTGATATATTGGTCATTCCAATGCTTTCCCTTATGAGAATCTCTTAGAACTTTTGCTCATTTCTGTTGGAATTTTTTTTGTAACAACTTTTTGGGAATCCTTTAATTATTTTGGAATCAGATGTTTGTAATATATTTACTATCAATGTGTGAGTTTTTTATGTGTATATAACTTGCTATGAACAGTTGAGAATGTAAATTTTGGTTAAAACAAACATTCCAGTTTTATCTCACTTTTGATACTTTAGAGACTTGTCCAGAAGATTGAACAAAGGACCTCAGGAGTGCTTGGCAGGCACTGCATGACAGAGCTTCCTGTGCAGCCCAAGGGCAGCTTTCAGTGTAGAGCTGGCTTTAGGTTTGTTACCTGGAATTGTTAATAAATTAGGTATACCATTTACATTTATATATTAAATATATTTGGCCTTAGCTCTATGTCCATTAAAGACACTGAATTAATGTGCACAGGAATTCAATATAATTATCTTTTGTGTCTATTTTGCATTTCACTCAATCTGTTTTATTTCATTTTTATGACTTGGATTTTTTTGTCCCAATAGTGGTAATAAATAATTCAATAATAATCTTCTCATTGATATATTTATATAGACGTACCATTGACCCTCCCAATTTAGAAGAATTCTTTTCTATCGTTGATCCTATTGCTATTTTTTAAATAATGTATCTCCCATTTCTCTTAGATAAGAACCATAAGGTAATCAACAAGTCATGATATTCTTTACATATTTGCCCATTCTCCTCTATTTTGGGCAATTATACTCTGTCAACAGTTTCAGAATATATAGCCATTTAATCATTGACATTTGGCTCTAGAGGGCAAAAATCTATCCGAGATTCAACTCTAGTCTACTTTAAGTCATCAGTAATTATTACAAATATATATTGACCCATTTTGCTTTGTTTTTCTTTGACATTTTACCATGTTAATTTGCCATTTACAAATATTATAGAAGGTAAAATTCATAACTTAGTAGAAATAAATCCTTATTGTTTCCCAAAATTTGTTTTTGTAACCCTACAATGCTGAGCCTTTGGAATTAAGGCTATGCCACACAAATGCACATCGCTACCATGTAGTTAGTAGTATAGGATACTACATTTTGACTTTGCCACATACTAGCTATATAGCTATTACCCAATTACCTCAGTATAACAATCTTTAGATTCCATTGTATATTAGCAATATATGCATTTTAGAGTCAATGCAAAAACTATCAGTGATTGGCATTAAATACTTAAAACAGTGGCAAATCTAGAAACCAATGCGTTTTCAACTGTTGAACAGAATACATGTTGTCTTGAGATGGCATCCATGAACCAAGATGGACATCGTGGATTTACTATCTCTTTCTCTCTCCCTAGCAATACTAACATGGAAATGTGGCATCGCTGGTTGGGTGGACCTCTGTGAGTTTTGATGAAAAGCACTATGTTGTCTGGTGCAACTCTATACAGAAAAATTAATTAGTAGTATTCACTGTGGGTTCACCGACATTTAATTAACTGGATTAATTGAATTTCCAATGATTACAGAATGCATGACAGTATCAAGTTAAAGGGAGTAGATTATAGTTAGAGGTATAAATGTTCTTTTCTAGAAGGGCTCTTGTCTTCTAATACTCCAAGTGACGTAGAAATCTATTTAAAATGGCCATAATTAGGACACACTTCTCTTCTCATCACAAGACCTCATGACACTTGTGTAGATTCAGTGACTACCTCTGGAGGAGAAGTCGGTATAACTTACAAGCTACAAGTTTTCTTTTTATTTGATGTTTTTCTGACAATATTCAAACCAAAGATAGTTGCTTGCAAAACACTAGAATTATTTGCCCTGATTAAGAAAACAGGCTACATGGAAAAATAAAGTGAAGAAAAGCAAATAAAAACAAAGCATGGTGGTTAGCATATAGTCAACATTTAAAATACCAAGATGCATCCTTAAGTATGTCCTCCAAAATATATGAATCAACGTCTCATGGTTATATAGTAGCATTATCATTAGTGGTGTAATTATTTTTCATTCAAATTGTATAGTGAATGAAATTGAGGTTCTGTGAGGTGAAATAACTTTTCTGAATTCACTCATCTATAGTTACTCATAACCACATCTTCCACAGATAAGCATATGCATGTGCACACACACATACATACACACAGAGGGAGAGGGAGGAGGGAGAAAGATAGAAGACAGTCAGAGAGACAGATGGGCAGAGGATTTGGATTATGACTGTACTAGGAATATTAAGTACTTTGTGTCTGTTTATTGTTTTGTTTAGACCATCAGATGAGTTTAGTCATTTTGAATATAAGAAACAAGACTAAAATGACTGATTTGCTCAAAATTGTTCAACTAATAAGTGTCCAAGCTCATGCATTTATAACAGAGAACATAGAGCCTTTCATAGATAGATAGATGATATATATATATATATATATATATATATATATATATATATATATATATATATATACCTGTGTGTGTGTGTTAAGTTTTCTATTGCTGTGAAAAAACACTATGATCAAAAAAGTGAGTTGAGGAGCAAAGAGTTTATTTAACTTACATTTTCGCATTGATGTTTAACACCAAAATACATCAGGATGGGAACTCAAACAGGGCAGGAATCTGGAAACAGGAGCTGATGCAGAGGGCATGGAGAAGAGCTGCTTATTTGTCTTGCTTCTTCTGACTTCCTCAGTCTGCTTATTATAGAACCCAGGACCACCAGCCCAGGGATGGTGCCACCCACAATGGGCTGGGCCCTCCACAATGGATCACTAATTGTGAAAATGCCTTACAGCTAGATATCATGGAGGCATTTTCTCAACTGAGGCTCCCGTTTCTCCCAGTGATTCTAGCTTGCGTCAAAATGAACAGTGTCACTGTTCCTTTTTTTCAATAATGTTGAAATCATATCATTGCTGATTTAGGCCTTGAACTTCTAGATATCAAAACTTTGCTGTGTTCTGTGTGGCCAAATTGTTCACTACATAATAAGGACTACATATCAAATTGTGTGAGCAAAGCTTTTATTGCATGTGTTATATAATGTAGTACACCAACTGACTTAGTAGAGGCACAGCAGGAGCTCAGAAGATGTTTGTTGAATGAATAAATGTTCATAGAAATAGGAATAATTGTGCTGTGTGTAGGAGTGTTATGCACTTTCATGAAGGCAGCTGTTTCTATTGTTTTATGAAATATCATCCAAAGTGACAGTGAAAGGTTGTCATAACCAAATTGCGTGAACACAATATCAAGAGCATGTTATCAGAGATGACAGGGACACACTTTCGGGAGCTGGAAAATGAAAAGATAAGTGGTGGCCTAATTAGTACATGTGAGAGTATAAGCTTATAACCTGGTAGTGAGGAAATAGATGGATAGGAAGCCACTTTGCAGTATAGAAGCCACTGTAACTGATGAAATGGAAATCATCAGGACCCTCTGCAAGTGGAAGTGAAGATGCAGCTGCAGTGAGAATGGCTGCTTGAAGAAGCTGACTCTATTTCCACATGGCTGCTCTTCACAGTAAGGTGACAATTGTAGGTTAAGTCTCTGCAGAAGGAAAAGAGGATCTTGAGACTAGAGGATGTGAGTGAAATTATGTTGTGACAGAATAAACACTCTTTGGTCACAGCAAGGCAAGGCACATAACTAGTGCACATAAGAACAGTTAAAAGATTGGAAAGAGAAAATGCATTGTTGTGAGAAATGACTCCTCACTCTTGCTTTCATTCACTGGCCAAGGTCAGAGAGGATGCTAACCTGGGACCTGTTTTCTTAATGACCTTGTGAAACCTAAGCTTTGATACACAACAGCATCATTACTAAAGGCAAGGGCACTTTAGAGAGTCAAGACCTGTGATCCTGCCTTAGTTCAAAGCATCCTTTACTTGAGGCCCAGGGAAATCCTCCTTATCTCTCATTCTTGATGACATGGTAGGTCCCTGGAGATCATGACAAGGTGAGCATACTGTTGTAAGGTATAGCTTGATTCAAGGGGAACCAACTGGTTGAAGAAAAGAGAAAGGAATGAATTTGTTAAGACCTCAATATACAGCTAGCATGAGAGAGTCTTGCATAAGAAAATATTCTATCCTGAAATATTACAGTTTCATTCACTTTAGACACATTGTATTCCCATGTTCTTCAAATAACACAAAATATAGTTTTTACAACAGCAATTTGAGGTAGTAGAAGAGTATACTGTAATGTTACATAATTATTATTCTTATATTTGTGCAGAGATTATGGAGTCTGTGCCTATTAAGTTTATATCCACAGCTGAGTCTGAACACTTTCCCAGAAAATAGTTTTGCTTTATAAAATGTTTACTGAGTTTGCTATTTGTGTGTGTATATATGAATGTATATGCACACGTTAGTGTACATGAGTATGTGTACAGGGATATGTGAAGGTCAGAGAGTGTCCTCAATCACTCTCCACGTTATTTTTTGAGATGGAATCTTTCACAAAGCCTGGAGCTAACATTACACGTGCTGGCCAATTCCCATAGTTGCCTACCCAGAGTTGTGGTTACAAGTACACATCACATCAGTTCTGCAATTTTTTCAATTTTTTCTTTTCTTTTCTTTTCTCTTCTCTTCTCTTCATTTCTTTTCTTATTTATTTATTTATTTTAATTAGATATTTTCTTTATTTACATTCCAAATGTTATCCCCCTTCCTAGTTTCCCAAAATCTCTTTTCCCCTTTCCCCTTCCCCTGCTCCCCAACCCATCCACTCCCGCCTCCTGGTCCTGGTATTACCCTATACTGGCACATAGAACCTTCACAAGACCAAGGGCATCTCCTCCCATTCATGGCCAACTAGGCCATCCTCTGCTACATTTTCAGCTAGAGACACAAGTCCCACCATGTGATTTCTTTGATTGGTGGTTAAATCTGTTTGGTGGTTCCTTAGAAAATTGGACATAGTGCTATTGGAAGATCCAGCAATACTACTCCTGGGTATATACCCAGAAGATGCTCCAACATGTAACAAGGACACATGCTCCACTGTATTCATAGCAGCCTTATTTATAATAGCCAGAAGGTGGAAAGAACCCAGATGTCCCTCAACAGAAGAATGGGTATAGAAAATGTGGTACATTTACACAATGAAGTACTACTCAGCTATTAAAAACAATGAAATCATGAAATTCTTAGGCAATGGATGCATCTGGAGGACATCATCCTGAGTGAGGTAACCCAATCACAGAAGAACACACATGGTATGCATTCACTGAGAAGTGGATATTAGCCCAGAAACTCTGAATACAGCTCTGGAATTCTGAACTTAAGTATGTCCTCATGCTTTTAAAGAAGTCACTTCACTAATTGAGACTTTTTTCAGCTTAGAACTAATTATACTTTATGCTTATTTGGGCAATTTGATTTAATACTTGACATTAATTTGTTTTGTCTTTTCTTTTTGATCAAAAAAATTTAAAAACAATGTTATATCAGTTAAGGAAAAAGTTAAAAATAGAAAAAATACTAATTTTGTTTGGTTACTTTCACTCTAAGTTACTTTAATGGAAAAACACATGCAAGTCTTACACAGCTGAGTAATTTGCATTTTTTAATCCTTTAAATCACTCTTATCAATTCAACCCACATTATATGAAAATCTTGATTATAATAGTAGTGGTTTACTGAAATAAGACAAATTCAGTACTATACTAACTTGTGAATTATATCTCTGTATGTTTCTTACTCATTCACTCATTCACAGTCAATGGAAGTCTACTCCATAGGCACTTGGTTCAATCATCTTTGATTTTTCACCAATATTCATTTATATCATTGACAAGGGTTGGTTCATGTTCTTAACTCTCGTTGTTGTGAAGATACTTGTAGAGGCAGGAGGTAAAACATTTCACTTTTTACACTTGGCTAATTTGGAATAGATCTTACACATATTTAAGCATAATGGTCTTTGAAGTCTTGCTAGACTCTGCAGTTTTTAACAGCTGACCTCGTCCAAAATGCTTCACAACACATTCTTCTTCCCTTTACTGTAGATGTTTCACTTCTTCCTTCTAGGCAGGCACAGGCAACATTAGACCCTAACCAAGGTCTAGGCTCAGTGTTTCACTTCAGGCTGAAACAATACAAGGTACCACAGAACCCTGGGTAGACTTGGAGAATGCTGAAAGCTGGGGATCTCCAAGAGTTCCATCTCCGAAAGGTTCACTTGAGACTGTGCAAGGGACTAATACTCACCCCAAGAGACGCTTCCACAGCAGGTGGCTGCTGGTGAGGTCTGTGAGCAGCTAAAACTGCATGAATGAAGGAAGACTTATGCTGGCCTTATACTCTCTGAGGGTTTGTCTCCCCCAGTACAGAAGTGAGAAGGCTGCTACACCTGAAATGTGACTCAGACAACCAGCTACCTCACAAAACCTTATGAAATAGCTGTTGATCTGCTCACAAGTCCTGCATGGCAGGCCTGCTTAGCTACCCACCCCACCCCCACCCCATCCCCACCCCTGCCAACAATACCCAATAGCAGTGAAAATGAATACTGGTACTATTTTGGGTGTGTCATTTGAAGGTGAGTGATCAGGGTAGAGAGCTCTCTGGCTTGGCTGTGAGGGGAGACATAAGACTTATACCCAACAATTCCACACATGTCCTCAGCCAGAGAGGTGAGGCATGAAAGCAGAAGTGGCAATAGGAGGGCCTGCTCAGAGACAATTTACCTTTGGAATTATTTTAAAAACTGCCAGAAACTTCCTTACCCTGAATATTTACATATGTTCAATAGCCAGACATCTCAGAAAGGAAAGAAAAAAAAAAGTGCCACACCCCTGACCTGTCTACATCCCAGTCAGTTTTCCATGAAGCAGATGTTGCTGTGACATTCTTTGTGAATGTTCAGTAAGACAGGCTCTTTTGACAGGAGGAGGCCGTATTAAACTCTCCTACCCCTATTGCACTAGGAAGATGTGAGCCGTTATGAAATTAAGAAAACACAGGGTGCCTCAAGGTGACTGATGGCCCATCCCCATCTGAGCCATTATTCTTCATGACAAGCATAGATGGTGAATGGCCCACAGTGCTGGGATATGTGCATATATATCCTGTCTGTGTGGATGAGCTTGTGATTTAGTGCTAACAAACATATCGCTTGGAAACAAATAGATGTGCTAATGGGTGAAGATTTAGGCTGAGGAAAGAGTCATCAGTCTCCTGCGCTGTAAGGGTCATTTTCCCTTACTGTGTTGTGCTGTGATACCTTTTAGTCATTTTTTTATTGTCTGCGCTTACTTTTCAGTTTTTATACATTATAATTCCAAGTTGAATTTCTCTTGTATTACTGAACATTTAATGTTTCTCTCCAGGATTTTTTTTTTTTAACCATAAACTCTTAGCTCTGTTACTGAACACATTTATCTATAAATCTGTCCACCTTTCTATGTAACTAGCTGTTATATAACTACTATACTTTCTTTTATGGTATCTGGGATCCCGTGAAGGACTTCAGGCATGCTGGCAACAACTCTCCCACAGAGCTACATTGCAGTCCTGATACTTTTAATTACGGAATTGGAGGGTTTCTTTTGCCGAACTTAGTATGTTCTTTGGGGAGACATTTATTAAGGCTTTTACAGTTTCATAGCTTCTAGCAGCTTTGCCATAGTAGGAGCTAAAATAGAGCTTCTAGAACAAGCAATAAATGGTTGGATGACAACCAAAGATTCAAAGCTCGGATATAAATACACTCTGAAAACTAGGTTCCATTATTATTGTTTCCTTTTTATATAATTTTTGAGGTTGAACTATAATTACATCGTTTCTCCTTTCCTTTTGTTCCCTCTAACCCTCCTTTCTCAAAGTCAATCCTTCTGGACTATTTTGTCTTTAACTGCCATTATAGACACACACACACACACACACACACACACACACCCATACACAAGCACACACAAACACACACGCATACATGAACTGATGCATGCACGTGTGCACACACACACATAAATACACACCATCTACATAAATTTAACCTGATCAGTCTGTATAATGAATGTTATTCATATGTATATGATTTCAGAACTAACCACTCAGTATTGGATAAACAATTCGGGGGTTTCCTCCCTCTGAAAGATTGTTTCTTCCACTCTCAGCATTCCTGAGCTGCCTAGTTATATAGTTATTTAATGTTGCAGGCCCATGAGAGTATCCTCTTTACATGTTAGTATCTTATTTAGGCAGATATGTTGATGAAACTTCACAGGTGTAGCTTCCTTGACATTTCTAAGGGATGCACTCTCACAGCAAACAGCCTGTTCTCCTGACTCTTATAATCTTCCTACCCGTCTTCCATGATGTCTCCTGAGTCTTAGGTCCAGGAGCTGTGCTGTAAAATCAGGTGGTATGGGGCAGCCCTTGATCATTTGTTCTCTGTATTTTGCTCAGTTGTTGCTTTCTATAAGGATCTCCACCTGTTGCAAGGAGATGCTTTTTGTCCAGTGGGGTGAAGGATACTCTTATCTGTAGGTATAAGAATAAATATTTAGAATGTCATTACAAATTACGCTTGTTTAATAAAACGGAGGCTCTGTGTTCTTCTCTGAGATCCATGAACTCCATAACCTAAGGTAGTGGGCAGAGTTTTCAGTATGAGACATGCTTTTCCCCTTGTTGAGCAGGCCTTAAGTCTAATTAAAAGAGTTTGCTTGGGATGGATCCCCAGGTGGGACAGTCACTAGATGACCTTTCCTTCAGTTTCTGCTCCCAACTTTGTCTCTGTATCTCCTCCCATGGGTATTTTGATCCCCCTTCTAAGAAGTACCTAAGTATCTACACTGTGGTCTTCCTTCTTCTTGAGGTTTATGTGGTCTGTGAGTTGTATCTTGGGTATTCCATACAGTTACCAAACCCAGACTATTGTGGATGTCAACAAGTGTTTGCTGGCAGGAACTTGATATAGCTGTCTTCTGAGAGGCTCTGCCAGTGCCTGACAAATACAGAAGTGAAGGCTCACAGCCATCCATTGAACTGAGCACAGGGTCCCCAGAGGAGGAGCTAGAGAAAGGACCCAAGGAGCTGAAAGAGTTTGCAGCCCTATAAGAGAAACAAAAATATGAACCAACCGGTAACTCCAGAGCTCCCAGGGACTAAACCACCAACTAAAGAGTACACCTGTGAGACTCACAGCTCCAGCTACATATGTAGCAGAGGATGGCCCGGTGGGACAGCAGTAAGAGGAGAGGCCCTTGGCCTTGTGAAGGCTTGATGCCCCAGTGTAGGGGAATGCCAGGACAAGGGAGCAGGAGTAGGTGGGTTAGTGAGCAGGGGGGAGCAGGGATGAGATAGGGAGATTTCAGAGGGGAAACGAGGAAAACCCCTTCGAAATGTAAATTAAAAAATATCTAATAAAAATGGAAAAGAAAGTTTTTGTTGTTTTTTTTTTTTTTTTTTTTTTTTTACCACCAAGAAAGAAGTGCCACTATTGCACTTTTAGGGTTATTGTGCCATATGGACTATTGTTGTAGTTCATAGGTGTCCTAGCTGAGTAAGACCAGTGATGACTTCATTCCTTTGAAAGCTTATACAGACTCTAGCCCCGGGCTTCCTTGCCAGCCGAGTTGCCTGACACCCACAAGGGCCCACACAGGATTCCCCACGGGATCCTAAGACCTCTGGTGAGTGGAACACAGCGCCGGCCCCAATCCAATCGCACAGAACCTGAGACTGCGGCACATAGGGAAGCAGACTACCCGGGCCTGACCCGGGGCAAAAGCCCCTTCCGCTCCACTCGAGCCCCGGGCTTCCTTGCCAGCAGAGTCACCTGACACCCGCAAGGGCCCACACAGGATTCCCGACAGGATCCTAAGACCTCTGGTGAGTGGAACACAACTTCTGCCAGGAGTCCGGTTCGAACACCAGATATCTGGCTACCTTCCCTGCAAGAAGAGAGCTTTCCTGCAGAGAATACTCTACCCACTGAAACCAAGGAGAGTGCTACCCTCCCAGGTCTGTTTATAGAGGCTAACAGAGTCACCTGAAGAACAAGCTCTTAACAGAGACAACTATAACAGCTAGCTTCAGAGATTACCAGATGGCGAAAGGCAAACGTAAGAATCCTACTAACAGAAATCAAGACCACTCACCATCATCAGAACGCAGCACTCCCACCCCACCTAGTCCTGGGCACCCCAACACAACCGAAAATCTAGACCCAGATTTAAAAACATTTTTCATGATGATGATAGAGGACATCAAGAAGGACTTTCATAAGTCACTTAAAGAATTACAGGAGAGCACTGCTAAAGAGTTACAGGCCCTTAAAGAAAAGCAGGAAAACACAGCCAAACAGGTAGAAGTCCTTAAAGAAAAACAGGAAAACACATCCAAACAGGTAATGGAAATGAACAAAACCATACTAGAACTAAAAAGGGAAGTAGACACAGTAAAGAAAACCCAAAGCGAGGCAACGCTGGAGATAGAAACCCTAGGAAAGAGATCTGGAACCATAGATGCGAGCATCAGCAACAGAATACAAGAAATGGAAGAGAGAATCTCAGGTGCAGAAGATTCCATAGAGAACATCGACACAACAGTCAAAGAAAATACAAAATGCAAAAGGATCCTAACTCAAAACATCCAGGAAATCCAGGACACAATGAGAAGACCAAACCTACAGATAATAGGAATTGATGAGAATGAAGATTTTCAACTTAAAGGGCCAGCTAATATCTTCAACAAAATAATTGAAGAAAACTTCCCAAACATAAAGAAAGAGATGCCCATGATCATACAAGAAGCCTACAGAACTCCGAATAGACTGGACCAGAAAAGAAATTCCTCCCGACACATAATAATCAGAACAACAAATGCACTAAATAAAGATAGAATATTAAAAGCAGTAAGGGAGAAAGGTCAAGTAACATATAAAGGAAGGCCTATCAGAATTACACCAGACTTTTCACCAGAGACTATGAAAGCCAGAAGAGCCTGGACGGATGTTATACAGACACTAAGAGAACACAAATGCCAGCCCAGGCTACTATACCTGGCCAAACTCTCAATTACCATAGATGGAGAAACCAAAGTTTTCCACGACAAAACCAAATTCACACAATATCTTTCCATGAATCCAACCCTTCAAAGGATAATAACAGAAAAGAAGCAATACAAGGACAGAAATCACGCCCTAGAACAAGCAAGAAAGTAATCACTCAACAAACCGAAAAGAAGACAGCCACAAGAACAGAATGCCAACTCTAACAACAAAAATAAAAGGAAGCAACAATTACTTTTCCTTAATATCTCTTAATATTAATGGACTCAATTCCCCAATAAAAAGACATAGACTAACAGATTGGCTACACAAACAGGACCCAACATTCTGCTGCTTACAGGAAACCCATCTCAGGGAAAAAGACAGACACTACCTCAGAGTGAAAGGCTGGAAAACAATTTTCCAAGCAAATGGTCTGAAGAAACAAGCTGGAGTAGCCATTCTAATATCGGATAAAATCGACTTCCAACCCAAAGTTATCAAAAAAGACAAGGAGGGACACTTCATACTCATCAAAGGTAAAATCCTCCAAGAGGAACTCTCAATTCTGAATATCTATGCTCCAAATGCAAGGGCAGCCACATTCATTAAAAACATTTTAGTAAAGCTCAAAGCACACATTGCACCTCACACAATAATAGTGGGAGACTTCAACACACCACTTTCATCAATGGACAGATCATGGAAACAGAAACTAAACAGAGACACTGTGAAACTAACAGAAGTTATGAAACAAATGGACCTAACAGATATCTACAGAACATTTTATCCTAAAACAAAAGGATATACCTTCTTCTCAGCACCTCACGGGACCGGACCTTCTCCAAAATTGACCATATAATTGGTCACAAAACAGGCCTCAACAGATACAAAAATATTGAAATTGTCCCATGTATCCTATCAGACCACCATGGCCTAAGACTGATCTTCAATAACAACATAAATAATGGAAAGCCAACATTCAAGTGGAAACTGAACAACACTCTTCTCAATGATACCTTGGTCAAGGAAGGAATAAAGAAAGAAATTAAAGACTTTTTAGAGTTTAATGAAAATGAAGCCACAACGTACCAAAACCTTTGGGACAAAATGAAAGCATTTCTAAGAGGGAAACTCATAGCTCTGAGTGCCTCCAAGAAGAAACGGGAGAGAGCACATACTAGCAGCTTGACAACACATCTGAAAGCTCTAGAAAAAAAGGAAGAAAATTCACCCAAGAGGAGTAGACGGCAGGAAATAATCAAACTCAGGGGTGAAATCAACCAAGTGGAAACAAGAAGAACTATTCAAAGAATTAACCAAACGAGGAGTTGGTTCTTTGAGAAAATCAACAAGATAGATAAACCCTTAGCTAGACTCACTAAAGGGCACAGGGACAAAATTCTAATTAACAAAATCAGAAATGAAAAGGGAGACATAACAACAGATCCTGAAGAAATCCAAAACACCATCAGATCCTTCTAAAAAAGGTTATACTCAACAAAACTGGAAAACCTGGACAAAATGGACAAATTTCTGGACAGATACCAGGTACCAAAGTTGAGTCAGGATCAAGTTGACCATCTAAACAGTCCCATATCACCTAAAGAAATAGAAGCAGTTATTAATAGTCTCCCAGGCAAAAAAAGCCCAGGAACAGACGGGTTTAGTGCAGAGTTCTATCAGACCTTCAAAGAAGATCTAATTCCAGTTCTGCACAAACTATTTCACAAAATAGATGTAGAAGGTACTCTACCCAACTCATTTTATGAAGCCACTATTACTCTGATACCTAAACCACAGAAAGAATCAACAAAGATAGAGAACTTCAGACCAATTTCTCTTATGAATATCGATGCAAAAATCCTCAATAAAATTCTTGCTAACCGAATCCAAGAACATATTAAAGCAATCATCCATCCTGACCAAGTAGGTTTTATTCCAGGAATGCAGGGATGGTTTAATATACGAAAATCCATCAATGTAATCCATTATATAAACAAACTCAAAGACAAAAACCACATGATCATCTCCTTAGATGCAGAAAAAGCATTTGACAAGATTCAACACCCATTCATGATAAAAGTTTTGGAAAGATCAGGAATTCAAGGCCCATACCTAAACATGATAAAAGCAATCTACAGCAAACCAGTAGCCAACATCAAAGTAAATGGAGAGAAGCTGGAAGCAATCCCACTAAAATCAGGGACTAGACAAGGCTGCCCACTTTCTCCCTACCTTTTCAACATAGTACTTGAAGTATTAGCCAGAGCAATTCGACAACAAAAGGAGATCAAGGGGATACAAATTGGAAAAGAGGAAGTCAAAATATCACTTTTTGCAGATGATATGATAGTATATATAAGTGACCCTAAAAATTCCACCAGAGAACTCCTAAACCTGATAAGCATCTTCGGTGAAGTAGCTGGATATAAAATTAACTCAAACAAGTCAATGGCCTTTCTCTATACAAAGAATAAACAGGCTGAGAAAGAAATTAGGGAAACAACACCCTTCTCAATAGTCACAAATAGTATAAAATATCTTGGCGTAACTCTAACTAAGGAGGTGAAAGATCTGTATGATAAAAACTTCAAATCTCTGAAGAAAGAAATTAAAGAAGATCTCAGAAGATGGAAAGATCTCCCATGCTCATGGATTGGCAGGATCAACTTTGTAAAAATGGCTATCTTGCCAAAAGCAATCTACAGATTCAATGCAATCCTCATCAAAATTCCAACTCAATTCTTCAACGAATTAGAAGGAGCAATTTGCAAATTCATCTGGAATAACAAAAAACCTAGGATAGCAAAAAGTCTTCTCAAGGATAAAAGAACCTCTGGTGGAATCACCATGCCTGACCTGAAACTTTACTACAGAGCAATTGTGATAAAAAACTGCATGGTACTGGTATAGAAACAGACAAGTAGACCAATGGAATAGAATTGAAGACCCAGAAATGAACCCACACACCTATGGTCACTTGATCTTCGACAAGGGAGCTAAAACCATCCAGTGGAAGAAAGACAGCATTTTCAACAATTTGTGCTGGCACAACTGGTTGTTATCATGTAGAAGAATGCGAATCGATCCATACTTATCTCCTTGTACTAAGGTCAAATCTAAGTGGATCAAGGAACTTCACATAAAACCACAGACACTGAAACTTATAGAGGAGAAAGTGGGGAAAAGCCTTGAAGATATGGGCACAGGGGAAAAATTCCTGAACAGAACAGCAATGGCATGTACTGTAAGATCGAGAATTGACAAATGGGACCTAATGAAACTCCAAAGTTTCTGCAAGGCAAAAGACACCGTCAATAAGACAAAAAGACCACCAACAGATTGGGAAAGGATCTTTACCTATCCTAAATCAGATAGGGGACTAATATCCAACATATATAAAGAACTCAAGAAGGTGGACTTCAGAAAATCGAACAACCCCATTAAAAAATGGGGCTCAGAACTGAACAAAGAATTCTCACCTGAGGAATACCGAATGGCTGAGAAGCACTTGAAAAAATGTTCAACATCCTTAATCATCAGGGAAATGCAAATCAAAACAACCCTGAGATTCCACCTCACAACAGTCAGAATGTCTAAGATCAAAAATTCAGGTGACAGCAGATGCTGGCGAGGATGTGGAGAAAGAGGAACACTCCTCCATTGTTGGTGGGATTGCAGGCTTGTACAACCACTCTGGAAATCAGTCTGGCGGTTCCTCAGAAAATTGGACATAGTACTACCGGAGGATCCAGCAATACCTCTCCTGGGCATATATCCAGAAGATGCCCCAACTGGTAAGAAGGACACATGCTCCACTATGTTCATAGCAGCCTTATTTATAATAGCCAGAAGCTGGAAAGAACCCAGATGCCCCTCAACAGAGGAATGGATACAGAAAATGTGGTACATCTACACAATGGAGTACCACTCAGCTATTAAAAAGAATGAATTTATGAAATTCCTAGGCAAATGGATGGACCTGGAGGGCATCATCCTGAGTGAGGTAACACATTCACAAAGGAACTCACACAATATGTACTCACTGATAAGTGGATATTAGCCCCAAACCTAGGATTCCCAAGATATAAGGTACAATTTGCTAAACACATGAAACTCAAGAAGAATGAAGACTGAAGTGTGGACACTATGCCCCTCCTTAGAATTGGGAACAAAACACCCATGGAAGGAGTTACAGAGACAAAGTTTGGAGCTGAGATGAAAGGATGGACCATGTAGAGACTGCCATATCCAGGGATCCACCCCATAATCAGCATCCAAACGCTGACACCATTGCATACCCTAGCAAGATTTTATGGAAAGGACCCAGATGTAGCTATCTCTTGTGAGACTATGCCGGGGCCTAGCAAACACAGAAGTGGATGCTCACAGTCAGCTAATGGATGGATCACAGGGCTCCCAATGGAGGAGCTAGAGAAAGAACCCAAGGAACTAAAGGGATCTGCAACCCTATAGGTGAAACAACATTATGAACTAACCAGTACCCCGGAGCTCTTGACTCTAGCTGCATATGTATCAAAAGATGGCCTAGTCGGCCATCACTGGAAAGAGAGGCCCATTGTACAGGCAAACTTTGTATGCCCCAGTACAGGGGAACGCCAGGGCCAAAAAGGGGGAGTGGGTGGGTAGGGGAGTGGGGGTGGGTGGGTATGGGGGACTTTTGGTTTAGCATTGGAAATGTAAATGAGCTAAATACCTAATAAAAAATGGGGAAAAAAAAGGAAAAAAAAAAAAAAAAAGAAAGCTTATACAGTGCCTTCTGGTATGGAGAAAACTAGTCCTCAGGGTGGAAGCTGTCCGATCCAGCTTAGATCCTCTGGTTTCTATGCCCAAAGTGCATGGCGTCTCCAGCAGTAGAGACTTGCCTAAAGCTCTTGGGAGGTAACCAAGATCAACTGCAAAAATTTTTTAATTTGGGGGTGTTGGAGCCTCCTTGACTCCATAACCAACAATTTAACTCATAGAGGGGCTTCTCAGGCATGGTATTAGGAGTTTTGTTAGATAATCTATGGCTATTGGAAAAAACAATTCTAGTCTAGGTAGACATATTTTATTTAAAATATATGTATATGTATATCTTGTGCGTGCTCGACTGGCCAGGAAGAACGACGCTGCAACAGGATCCTTCTGCACACGTTTATTGGGAGAGCTTGATTGTAGAGGCAAAAAGACCTCGAGCCCAGAACTGGTGCTGCTTTTATAGGCCTAGGACAGGCGTTCTCTCTCATCTGATTGGTTAACTTGTCTCTCATCTGATTGGTTAACTTGTCTCTCATCTGATTGGTTTACTTTTGTCAATTCTCAAAACCTCACCTTGGCAAAAGAACCTTTACTGGCTATGTATGTGTGGTGGCCAGCTATAGCCAACTGCCACTCTGCAACTGCCACTCTGTAACTGCCACTCTGCAACTGCCACTCTGCAATGGCTTCCCACATGTATACACAGAAACCTATATGTTATATGTAATTTTAGGCAAAGAGTAGCATGATTAATTATGACTTTTAAGATGTTCTTACTGATATTTTGCCTTTCTCCCTTCCTCTCTGTGTTGACCTTCCTCTTTTCTCTGACTTAAGCACCATCCATTTTTCCACATCTGCCCTTAAATTAATATAAAAATAATTCGTGTATATGCAGGGATAAAGATATATTTGATATATCTTAGGTCCCACTGAACTTTGATTACACTTAAGATATGAAAGAAGATCAAAGTTTGTTTGTTTTTTTAAGGAACTACACAAGTACTTATGCTAGATGATAAAGAAGAAAATGGATATAGAATTGCTGAATTGCTAGGTCTTAGCTAAAACGTCACCTCTATGCATCCCTGGAGACATGGAGTCTCTGGACTTTGGGAACCATTTGCAATGGATACTTAAGGACAGTTTCAGAGATATAACAGAGAATAAATTCAGTAAAATAAGAAATGTATCTCATTTGGGTCCTTTCTAATTAATGCAAACAACACTTGATTGTGCTGGAAAGGTTTTTCATCAACTTGGTACAAGACCCAGTCATTTTTGGAAAAAGGAACCTCAGTTGAGAAAATGTCCTTCCTAGATTGGCCTCTGGACAAGACTATGATATATTTTCTTGATTGTTGACTGATGTGGGAAAGAGAACCCAGCTTACTCTGGGCAGTACATTGCCTTTGCAAGTAGTGTAGAAAATCAGGGTAATAATGACACAAGGAGCATGACAGTAAGTAGCACTACTCCATGACCTTTGCCTCAGTTGCTATCTCCAGGTTCCTGCCTTGAGTTAGTCCAAGGATAATGGACTATAACCAATAGAAGTAAATAAATCCTTTCCTCCTCAAGTTGGTTTTGGTTATAGTGTTTTTATTATAGCCATAGGAATTCTAAGACACCACCTGAGGTCTTAATGTACCAAACATTGTTCTTAGTCTCATAATTTTACTGTCTTTTGTTTTTTTAATAACTTTCAAATGACAGCTGATAACTGTGAATATTTTAGGGGTATAGTGTGATATTTCTACATAATGCTATATGAGCTCAGTGCCACCATTTTGGGAAAAGAAATAATGAGGCTCCATGGTTTCTATAAATTACCTAAGAGCAAGATGGGAGGAACAAGATGTGACCTCAAATAATGTCACTGTGGCATCCACATTATTAACCATTAAACTAACTCTTCAAATAGCATTATAATAAAATGGATGGCCAGCAGGGATTGGCTAATGTACCTGGACAGCTGGAGCATACTCCTACTGCTTCTCCTGTATGCTAAAACCACAGTGGGACAAACAGCCCACACATCAGCTCAAGGACCAACCAGCCATGTGAATTTGAAGAAGTTTTGTTCTGGACATATCACTATATTCATATGGAAACAATAACAAACTTGCTGGTACAGTTGTGGAATTTAAAGATATGCCTGCAAAGCATTCAGAAGAATTTCTGACACATAGCAAGCGTCTAATGAGTGTTTGCAATTATCTCTATTTCTTTGGGGGAAATTTAATCAATTAGTAATACAGTTTTAAATTGGCTTCCAACATAGTTTAGAAAGAGGTGGAGAATGTGACAATTTTATCTCTATCTGACATTTCTATTTTTCCTTATAGTGCAGGGTTTCTGAGTTTCTGGAGACAATAATCACTTTCTTTCTTTCTTTCTTTCTTTCTTTCTTTCTTTCTTTCTTTCTTTCTTTCTGTTTGTTTTTTGTTTTATGGACAATTGTCATATTTGTTCCACTGTATTTATTTGAATCTGCCAAGATGGTAATAGTTACATAACAAAGCAATTTTTAACCATGAACTTACAGGAACATTATCAAGGTTAACTTAAACCAATATTTTCTCATGAAATTCTCCAGTCTTCTCTCCCACTGTCCTTTAACCCCACCAGCTGGTTTATTTGACTCCGCCTATGTGTTGTATCCATCTCAACCACACATATATTCTTACTCACCTTCTTATGATTTCTCATGGTGCCAGGCAGTTATTGTAAATTGCATCTCCATAAATTGAGTCTCATTTTTCATGAGCTTCTATATTATCTAGGAGGAGAAATTGGGCAAATGCTGTCTTTGTCTTCTATCCACTTATTTTAGCCTCATTTTTCGCTCTAAATGTTCCTACCCTTCACTGAGTACTTCTGTTTTATAACTCATAGGTTCTAATGCCCCTCTACACATTAACTCCTCACATGCATTGCTCTCTTGGTCTCCCATTGAAGATTTAACTACATGTTTCACCTGGATTCCCCTGTGATTTAGATACATACATATGATATATGATATATGATATATGATATATATCATATATATGATATATATATGTATATTATATATATATGTGCACACACACACATACACACACACACACACACACACACACATATATATATATATATATATATATATATATATATATATATATATATATATATCTCCTTGATACATAGATACATAGATGATTGATAGATGATAGACAGACAGATACATAGATAGATACATAGATAGATACATAGATACACAGATAGAGATAGATAATGGCAAAGTTTTTCTCTTTTCTTGTATTTCCAAATTGCTGTTGGGGACTGGATTCCTTCCACATAGTCACTTAGAAGCAAGCACTAACAAGGACTTTAGGTCTGGTTTGCTGTCAATTGCTGAAATAAAACACTGACAAACAGCAACTGGATAGAGTTTATTTCAGCTTACAGGTTATGGTCCATCATCAAGGGAAAACAGGAAATGTCCAGAAAGCAGAAACATAGAGATATAAACTGAAGCAGAGATCAGGGATGATTCTCCGTAGTGGCTTTTTCTTCATGGCTTGCTCAGATTGCTTTGTTATTCAGCTCAGGGTTCCCTTCACCCAGGTACAATAGGGCTAAGATCATTGATGACTTTCATCTACTAGCAACCTGCATGTTACCTTCCAGTGCTATGAAATCTAGCCATCATGGAGAGAGACTCCAGACCAGATCAAGACTGTTTCCTTGGGCTGGGTGTGGTGGCACATGCCTTTAATCCCAGCACTCGGAAGGCAAAGGCAGACAGATTTCTGAGTTCGAGGCCAGCCTGGTTTACAAAGTGAGTTCCAGGACAGCCAGGGCTATACAGAGAAACCCTGTCTCGAAAAACAAAAAACAAACAAACAAACAAAAAGATTGTTTCCTTGGTGTTCCACAACAAAGGCATGTGATGTGGTATCAATCAGCAATAGGATAAGATCATCTAGTTATGATCTCAAACAAAAACAATGAAAATAGCTTGTATTGTTTTAGGTGCCTCCAGAGCCTCTCTGATCAACAATATTTAGAGGTGAAATCATGACTGGCAAAAGATTTTTCTCATTTATTAGTTCATGTTTTCTTGAAGCAGCAACATATTTCCATGCAGGTCATTTTTTCTTTTTTTCTCTTTCTCTCTCCATGTCTCTCTCTTTGTCTTTTGGTTTTTTGGTGTGTGTGTGTGTGTGTGTGTGTGTGTGTGTGTATTTAGGCTAGGTAGACTACTCACACAGACACATGTACACACACATGTAGTACTGGGGTTTCTTAGTGCAGTTTTATTCATTCTTAGTTTTGGTTAATTAACCCTCTACCTCTTCCTTTCCCCACTCCAATGCCCATCCCTGTTAAAACCTTTTAATTCCCAGCGTTCCCCCCTCTCTCATTCATCCTTCATTTTCCTTCATCTTGCTCTCAGGGTCCACAATTTCAACATTTCATTTCGGAACTATTTTTCTTAGTTTGAGCATCAAGAAAGTCCAAACAGTTTATCTAAATTAGAGAATGCAATGTAATACTACAATTAAAACTTTAAAAAAATCGCTGGGGGAGGGGGGTTATGGGGGACTTTTGAGATAGCATGGGAAATTTAAATGAGGAAAATACCTAATAAAAATATTTTTTAAAAATCGCTAGGGAAACAATAATTTTAAATGGGAAGATTTGACAAACATGAAAAGCTACTATTCCTCTATATTTTTTGAAGGTTATTTCAAAGTGTCTATTTTCCAACTGAGAGCTTTCATTGCTATGGCTGTTAGTAATTATATAGTGCTATGTAGCATGGTACAGCTTGTGACAGCATCTTAACAATATATTGCATTATAGTTAGGAAAGCAATTGGAATAGATGGGAACCACAAGACCTTTGATATGGATGAAGAAATGTGGGTGCCAAGACAGCAGAAGACTCATCCAGGGACATGCTCTGTGAGCGGCAGAGCGAGCCCTGTGCCAGCTCTAATCCCTAATCCCAATGTTTTCTGTGAGATTGGACCATATGCCACTTGTTTCTGTCGAGCTTTTCATTTCTTTTATTTTCATTCTCTCTTTCATTCTCCAATGCTTTGTGTAAATGGTACTGCTACATCTGTTTCATTGAGTAGTTTAAACATCTTAGTAAGCCAATGTTTTCTGGTTTGTTTATCTTGTCCAAGAGAAGAAAGTAAAGAGGAACAAGCTGCTTCTGTGTGTTAGAAACATCAGAGCCAAACCAACATTAAGAATATATCGTGATCCACAAATTAAATAACAGCAGCACAACATTTCGAACCAGTAACTGTTAGGATTTTAATGAGGTTCTGAAGGAACATTTTTGGCATTGAGTTTTTGTTTTTTCAAATTTCATTATTAAAAATTTCAAAAACTATAATTATATAAAGAATAATATTTCAAATATCTTTATATCTGCTAGGTTGACTCAACAATTAGTAAATATTCTATCATATTTTATCATCTCTTGGTATCATTTTGATATAAATTCTCACTCTTCCCAATATGCTAAAAATTAAGGACACATTTCTTACATCATGTACTGATTCTTTTACACTTTAACTCTAATAAGAAAAATGTATGTTTTATAATTTATTCATATTGTTTTTAAGATGTTGACCTTTTGCCTCATTATTTGGTTCTGAATTTTACTTTTCATTATTATTTTTCTAATTATAACTGTTATGTGTGCTTATGGTTTGTTTTGTTTTGTTTTGTTTTTTGAGACAGGGTTTCTCTGTGTAGCCCTGGCTGTCCTGGAACTCACTCTGTAGACCAGGCTTGCCTTGAACTAAAAAAATCTGCCTGCCTCTGATGGGATTAAAGGCGTGTGCCACCACGCCCGGCTTGGTTATTTTCTTTTGTCTGGAAAAATAAATCCAAAGGGTTACAACTGAATATTACACCCTGCTGATTGATTAATATACTCTACAATAATTTTTAAATCTTCATTTATTCACTTAAGGATAGTTGTTCAGAAAAAAATAGGTTTTAGTTCCACCTCTAAAAAGATAGAGGATTGGGACCATTCTGGCTTTATTGTCTATAGATTTTTCCCACCCATAATTAAAGTACTTGAATATCCTGCCTGATTATTCTTTTTTCTTCTTTCTTTCCTTCTGCCACAGTAAGCTTCAAGTGTTAACTTGGCAGAAACTAGAGTCTTCTAGTAAAAGAGAACTTCAATAGCAAAAATGGCCTCTAGCAGATTGGCCTATTAATATCTGGGTGAAGCATTTTCTTATTTGCTAATTGATACAGTAAGGTCCAACCCATCTGTCCTCCCACTGCCTCTATGAGGGTGCTACCCTCTTACCCAATCCAATCTTCCTTCATTGGCATTCAGCTACGCTGAGGCATCAAACATCCTCAGGCCAAAGGGCCTCCTCTCACTGATGTCCAACAAGGCCATCCTCTGCCACATATGCGGCCAGAGCCATGGGTCCCTCCATGTGCACTCTTTGCTTGGTGGTCCATTTCCCGGGAACTCTAGAGGGGTCTGGCCAATTAACACTTTTGCTCCCTCCATGGGGCTGCAAATCCCCTCAGCTCCTTCCGCCCTTTCTCAAACTCTTCCATCAGGGACACCCCCCCTCCTGCCCCCAGAGCTCAGTCTAATTGTTGTCTGTGAGCATCTGCCTCTGTATTTTAGTGAGATTTCTTCAAGTTTCTCTCCATTTAGCTTGATGTTGTCTACTGGTTTGCTGTATAATGCTTTTACTGTGTTTAGGTATGGACCTTGAATTTCTGATCTTCCCAAGACTTTTATCATGAATGGGTGTTGGATTTTGTCAAAGGCTTACTCAGCATCTAATGGAATGATCATATGTTTTTTCCTTTGCATTTATATAGTGGATTATTTTGGTGGATTTCCATATATTGAACCACACTTGCATCCTTGGGATGAAGCCATCTTGATTATGATGGATAGTCATTTTGATGAGATCTTGGATTTGGTTTGTGAGAATTTTATTGAGTATTTTTTTGTCGATATCCATAAGGGAAATGGTCTGAAATTTTCTTTCTTTGTTGGGTCTTTGTGAAGTTTAGGTATCAGAGTAATTGTGGCTTCATAGAACAAATTGGGTAGAGTACCTTCTGTTTTTACTTTGTGGAATAGTTTGAGGAGTATTAGAAATAGGTCTTCTTTGAAGGTCTGATAGAACGCTGCACTAAATCCATCTGGTCCTGGGCTTTTTTTTTTTTTTTTTTTTGGGTTGGGTGACTATTAATGACTGCTTCTATTTCTTTAGGGGATATGGGACTCTTTAGATCATTTATCTGATCCTGGTTTATCTTTGGTACCTGGTATCTGTCTAGAAAATTCTCCATTTCATCCAGGTTCTCCAGTTTTGTTGAGTATTGGCTTCTGTAGTAGGATCTGATGATTTTTTTGGATTTCCTCGGTTTCTGTTGTTATGTCTCTGTTTTCATTTCTGATTTTGTTTATTAGGATACTGTCTCTGTTTCCTCTGGTTTATCTATCTTGTAGATTTTCTCAAAGAACCAGCTCATGGTTTGGTTGATTCTTTGTATAGTTCTTTTTTTTTCCTACTTTGTTATTTCAGCCCTGAGTTTGATTATTTCCTGCTGTCTAGTCCTCTTGGGTATATTTGCTTCTTTTCATTCTAGAGCTTTCATATGTGCTATCAAGCTGCAAGTGTATGCTCTCTCCAGTTTCTTTTTGGATGTCCTCAGATCTACACGTTTTCCTCTTAGAACTGCTTTCATTGTGTCCCATAAGTTTGGGTATGTTGTGGCTTCATTTTCATTAAACTCTAAAAAGTCTTTAATTTCTTTCTTTATTTCTTCCTTGACCAAGTTATCATTGACTAGATTGTTGTTCATCTTCCACATGTATGTGGGTTTTCTATTGTTTATGTTGTTATTGAAGATCAGCCATAATCTGTGGTCATCTGATAGGGGGGCATGGGATTATTTCAATCTTCTTGTATCTGTTGAGGCCTGTTTTATCACCAATTAGATTGTCAATTTTGGAGAAGGTACCAGTAGGTTCTAAGAAGATTATCTTTTGATTTAAGATGAAATGTTATTTATATATATAAATAAATAATTCATTTGGCTCATAACTTCTACAAGTTTTACTGTGTCTCTATTTAGTTTCTGTTTCCATTATCTGTCCATTGATGAGAATGGAGTGTTGAAGTCTCCTACTATTACTGTGCGAGGTGCAATGTGTGCTTTGAGCTTTAGTAAAGTTACTTTTTTAAATGTTGGTGCCCTTGCTTTAGGAGCATAGATGTTCAGAATTGAGAGTTCTTTTTGGTAGATTTTTCCTTTGATAAGTATGAAGTGTCCTTCCTTATCTTTTTTGATAACTTTTGGTTGAAAGTCAATTTTATTAGATATTAGAATGGCTACTCCAGCTTGTTTCTTGGGACCCTTTGCTTAGAGAATTGTTTTCCAGTCTTTTACTCTGAGTGTCTGTGTTTGTCACTGAGGTACCTTTCCTGTATGCAGCAAAATGTTGGGTTCTGTTTACGTATCCATTCTGTTAGTCTATACCGGTATATTGGGGAATTGAATCCATTGATATTAAGAGATATTAAGGAAATATGATTGCTGCTTCCTGTTATCTTTGTTGTTAGAGGTGGAATTATGTTTTTGTGACTATCTTATTTTCTGTTTGTTAAAATAAGATTATTTTCTTGCTCTTTCTAGTGTGTAGTTTTTCTCCTTGTGTTGGAGTTGTCCATTTATTATCTTTGAAGGGCTGGATTTGTGGAAAGATATTGGGTAAATTTGTTTTTGTCATGGAATATCTTGGTTTCTCCACTGATGGTAATTGAGAGTTGCTGGGTATAGTAGCCTGGGCTGGCATTCGTGTTCTCTTAGGGTCTGTATAACATCTGCCCAGAATCTTCTGGCTTTCATAGTCTGTAAGAATTCTGGTGTAATTCTGAAAGGTCTGCCTTTATATGTTACTTGACCTTTTTCCCTTACTGCTTTTAATATTTTTCTTTGTTTTATGCATTTAGTGTTTTGATTATTATGACATAGGAGGAATTTCTTTTCTGGTCCAATCTATTTAGTGTTCTGTAGGCTTCTTTTATGTTCATGGGCATCTCTTTCTCTAGGTTAGGGAAGTTTTTCTTCTATAATTTTGTTGAAGCTATTTACTGGCCCTTTAAGTTGGGAATCTTTGCTCTCTTTTATAACCTTTATCCTTAGGTTAAGTCTTCTCATTGTGTCCTGAATTTCCTGGATGTTTTGGGTTAGGATCTTTTTGCATTTTGCATTTTCTTTGATTGTTTTGTCAATATTTTCTATGGTATCTTCTGTGCCTGATATTCTCTTTTCTATTTCTTGTATTCTGTTGTTGATGCTTGCATCTATGGCTCCTGATCTCTTTCCTAGGTTTTCTATCTTCAGAGTTGTCTCCCTTTGTTATTTCTTTATTGTTTCTACTTACATTTTTAGATTCTGGACAGTTTTGTTCAATTCCTTCACCTGTTCGATGGTGTTTTTCTGTAATTCTTTAAGGGATTTTTGTGTTTCCTCTTTAAGGGTTCCTATCTGTTTACCAGTGTTCTCCTGTATTTCTTTAAGGGAGCTATTTGTGCCCTTCTTAAAATCCTCTATCATCATAATGAGATGTGATTTCAATTCCAGATCTTGCTTTTCCGGTGTTTTGGGGTATCAAGGAGTTGCTGTGGTGGGAGAACTGGGTTCTGATGATGCCAAGTAGTTTTGGTTTCTGTTGGTCAAATTCTTGCATTTGCCTTTTGACCTCTGGTGATCCCTGGTGTTAGATGGTCTTGCCTGTTTCTGGCTGGAGCTTGTCCCTCCTGTGGGTCTGTAAGCCTGTGTCAGCAATCCAGAGAGACCAGCTCTCTCCTGGCATAACTTGTGTACAGAGGGCTCTGGAACAGCCTAAGCTCAGCTCCTTGATGCTGATGGTGGACCAGAAGGATCCTGTCCTAGCTGCTTTCTGTGTTCCAAGAGTTCCTGGCCGGCCCTGCTCCAGGCAGTTATTGCAGAGAAAGTAGAGATTGAACCTCTTGGCCCTGGGAGTATGAGCATTCCTGGGAGAACAGCCCTCACCTGGCGGGGACCAGTACATAGCATGCTATGGCACCTTTTTCTTTATGTCTTCCTTCCTTCCTTCCTTCCTTCCTTCCTTCCTTCCTTCCTTCCTTTCCTTGCTTTCAAGAACCCTCTTTATGTCTTTTTCCACACTATTCACTCACAAAATGGTGAGAGATTGGAGCATGGAGAAAAGGACACCATGAGGGTCTCTGGACTCGCCTTCCTCTTGGATAGCTTCCCTAGTATGGCTGACTCTCTTCTATGACTTCAGTTCAACCCAAAAAGTGTGTCTTAAACTGCATTCTTGTCTGGTTATTTCATCTCTGGCTCTAGTATCAGCTCTGGTCCTTGTATTTCTGGCCTAGGAATGTAGTGTGGGCTCCCAGTTGGTGATCTCCTGTAGGTCCCTGCTTCATGAGCTACTGGGTCCTCAGAAAATCTCTCACTTGCATATCTTCTGCCAGTGTAAACTTCATTTTCTGTAAATATCTGATTTCCTATATGTACCTCCTCTTAGATCCTAATACCCAAATCATCAGTATTCTGCAACCACATACCTCACTATACTATGAAGAGGAACCATATAATGAATAATAATAGCTGACAGTTGAAAACTCATTAGTGTTTGGCAGTGTTTAAAGATAAATATTACTGCCTTTTGCCACCCCTGTGGGGTGATTTAATAATTCTGCCTTCAATGAAGAAACTGAACCAGTGTTCAAACATCATTTATTTTCACCAAATTTTTAAGAATTCTTATTTAAAGTTCCAGCCATGTCTTGGCTAAGCTACTAAGAAGCAAGATAAAAATTCTTTTTCAAAACTTAGACAAAGAATTTCTGTAGTACCTGTGTTTCCAAAAGGCCAACAAGGTGATTCTATTGATATGAATGGAATGAAAATGCTAGGGAATGCCAGCTTCTGGGATAAAAGCACAAGTCTATGAAGTGGCCAATAATCCCCACATTGCAGAACTGCCTTCCTTTACTAAAACATGGAGCATCTGATATCACACAGCAAAGAAGTTCATTAGGCTGCATAAAGAATGAGAGATGATGGCAATGAGGTGGCTCGGTGGGTGACAATGTTTGTCACCAAACTAGATGACTAGAATTTCTTGAATGGTGTCACCCAGAGCATTTGCCTCCTACTTCTGGATTTCATCTGAAGGAATGCAGAGTTGTCAGTTTGGAAACCAATCCCACCAGTGATTTAAAGTGTTTATCCCTAATATCATTTTGGTGTCTAAAGCAGAGTGTGACTCTGGGTGATAAGCATGCCACCAGACTGCAGGTGTCAGAAGACAAAGTGTCTCAACATTCTCCCTGAGCAATGTTTTATGTTTATTGCGCTGCAAATGTGTGTGAATTATGCACCACTACTGTTTTGTCAATACCACTTTTGTCACTGCCAAAAGCCAGTTTAATAAGCTCAGTTCATCAGCTTTGGTCATTCCACCACTTCCTTTCCCAAAGGGAAATATAATCCATCCTTAGCCATTTGGATATTTTAAAGATTCCTTTATGTGTACTGTCGGTTCATTATGAGCGGAATACATTTTATTCTTCCATTCCATTTACTTTGGTTACACACCAGATTAGATTTAAGGTGCAATATCTCATTGTAATTTTAGTCAGGAAATGGTTTTCCTGGATGCTTCTTAAGTTATCTGAGCTTGCTACCTCCTGCCCATGGTAGTTATACAGCAAAACTCTATAGTTTTTACAGAGCTTTGTCTCCACACAACACTGAACCATGATGCTAAATTATGACTTAGGAGTGAGGACAGCCACGGATGTTCACAGTGAAGAAGATGCATGTCTCATCACAGTGTCACTTTCCTAAATTCCTGGAATTAACATAAAAGGAGCGATGCTGGGTAAATGTTCCTCTCCTTTTCATCCATTGTTGTTAATAAGAAACAGAGAAATAGCATCATCCAGAATATCTATACCACAAAACAGTAAGATTGCAGGTGGTTTTAGATTTGCTATATATTGTTGTTGTTTCACATCTACTGGTAAAGGTATTCTCGTATGGCTATGTATAATTCAATCACACATTTCAACTTCATTCAAAGGTTAGTTCAATAAAAGTAGCTGGCTCATAGTTGCTTAAATTAGTAAATACATTTGTTGAGTAACTACCATGTGTCTACCACAGTTGACCACAGTTAGGTTCTATCTCAGTTAATTCTCATCTCACTTCGTAAGCAAGGATTATAAGCACTGCTTTCTAGGTATAAAAAGTGAGGCTTGAGAACATTAAATAAATTCACCTAGGCCTTAGTGCTTTAAAAACAAGAGCAAAAAAAGGGAGCCTCTGTGTTTCCGAGCCCCAGGTTTTATACCATAATCATTCCCTGTTAATGTGTCAATACAGCATAACAACTGTCTTATTAACTGATGGCTCACTAGAAGTAGATCTACTAGTGACTGTAAAGTTTAAGAAATAAAACAAAACTCACTTGCCTATGTGTCTTACTTTCAGTTAAAGAGGGAGAAAAAGGTGAGATATGATTGAAGACACAGTATTCTGGGTGAATTACATTTGCAGAGAAGCTAATTTAGTTCTTAGCCCCCAACCTCCACCTTGAAGCTTCTTACTGGATAGTTCATCGTGCTCAAACCAAATAAAGATGCCTCTTTCATGCTCTAATAGATTCTAGACACATGTTCCAATAAATTTTAGTGAACAGTATATATTATGTAAATATTGGATCCAGGTATATTTTTCTCCCTTCACGGAAAGTGGGTGAAAGCACAAAGCATTTGTCACTCCACTAGAAAAACAGATCTAGAAAATATCATCCTGAGTGAGGCAAGCCAGTAGCAAAATTCCTTCTGAATGTTTTGGTTTCTTCCTCGGGTAGCCCCAAGGACCCTATTCTGTTGTATTGGACATCAGAGGGTAGGAAAAGCACTGAGGTTTAGATATTGATTTAAGCTCATCAAGCCAAAGTAGTTGTCCCCTTGGTAAAGCTCAGCTTTTCAGCGCTATCATTTGCCAAGTTTTTGTCTGAAGGGAGAAATACAAAACTATCTCTGTTATGAGAAATGCTCTCCATGGTGGGAGATGATATGGGCTGTGCTCCTTTCTTGTGCAAATAAATTAAAATACTGAAATGTAATCTAGGAGGCCATGTCCTGTGTAATGAAGGCATAACATACTCATAGTCCCATGGGGGAGAGTGCAACACTGCACGCTGCTCTCCATCGTCCTCCCCTCCATGGGACCTGCTCATAAACTGAGTCAGAGATTTATTTTGATTGGCTTTTGTTTGTGAGCATTGTCTATTCTGAAGTCTGGTGAATAGAGTTACTTATTCTAGTCTCTTTGCATATGATTGTGTACTCTGAGTAATTATTAATAGTCATGAGCATATTTTTGGGAAGTGATGAAATTGTTCAAAATTGGTCAACAGATGCCTATATGTTAAAAGTATTACAATGAAATAATATCAACATTACTACATTTTCTTATTCTTCTCTTATTATATGTGCATGCACGTATGAATGCTGGTGCACATGTGTGTGGGGACACATACACCTATGTGTATGAGGATAGAGGCCAGAAGATAACCTCAAGCATTCTGATGAAAAGCCATCAATCTCCTGTTAAGGCCATGTCTGACCTTGACCAGAAGCTCACTAATTAGGCATGACTAGCTCTCCAGCAAGCTGCAGCAATCCTCCTTACCCCCTCCCCATCTGCAACATTGGATATGCAAGTCCCTGCTCCATCTGGCTTTGTATGTGAGTGCTGGGCTCCAACTCATATATTCATGATTGCAACACAGACACTTCACCTCTGGAGCTATCTTCCCAACTCAACCCTTCTGATTACTTTGCAGCTTTAAAACTCTCATCCTGACTTGCATTTTATGATACCAAACAGCCCTCAAAGACCATTGTACCTGGATGTTCTTTCCCTGGTATGAGAACCTGATAGAACAAGAATGAGTGGAATAACCCCAATTTTGCACACTGAAAATCTGATTGATTTGTCTCTTTATCATTTTACTTCTAGCAGATGATTTCCTTTCAGTAATACAAAACACAATCCACACCCAAGAGTCTTCTCAGTATGGTCAGCTCATATACCTGAACGTGCAATTTCTATACTTCGTACACAATGTATGTCATCTCCAAATGTGGATTCCCCTGCCAGTGGAGACTTCAAACATAAACAGACTGTCTGCTCTTTGAACCCTTTTCCTCCTGCTGGATTGCCTGACTATGCCTTGCTTTGTGCCTAGTCTTATTATATCTTGTTATGGCATGTGTGGTGTCCTTCCTGGAAGGCCTGCTCTTTCCTGAAGGACAATGGAAGAGGATTAGAGCTAGGAAAGTGGGGGGAGGGGAAGGAGAACTTGAAGTAGCATGGAGAGGGGAAACTACAGTTGGAATGTATTGAAAACAAAAATAAAATAATAAAATTTAAAAATTAAAATGATCCCATCAGACACTCTCTGGTAAACAACACTGGGGTGGAAACAGGGAATACAATAGAGACATAAATATAATCTTAATCTCCTTAAACTTACAGGATACTATAAAGAAAATAAACTAATGAATAAACACATAATTTAAAAATACTGGTATGTACCAAGAGCCATGTAAACAAGATACTGATATACCCAGTAAAGGAGTGGTTCTCCTTTAAAGTGGTTTTCAGGGAAGGTTTGTAAAGAAGGAAGCATATCATGCAAAACCAGTGGGGAAATTAGTAGCAGCAGGGCTAAAAGAATGCTCAGAGTCCATAATGTTGTTCCACCTATAGGGTTGCAGATCCCTTTAGCTCCTTGGGTACTTTCTCTAGCTTCTCCATTGGGAGCCCTGTGATCCATCCATTAGCTGACTGTGAGCATCCACTTCTGTGTTTGCTAGGCCCCGGCATAGTTGACTCTAGCTGCATATGTATCAAAAGATGGCCTAGTCGGCCATCACTGGAAAGAGAGGCCCATTGGACACGCAAACTTTATATACCCCAGTACAGGGGAACGCCAGGGCCAAAAAGGGGGAGTGGGTGGGTAGGGGAGTGGGGGTGGGTGGGTATGGGGGACTTTTGGTATAGCATTGGAAATGTAAATGAGCTAAATACCTAATAAAAAATGGAAAAAAAAAAAGAAAAAAGAAAACGCAAAAAAAAAAAAAAAAAGAATGCTCAGAGTCATCTAAGCTGGAAATGGTAGTGGTATCTGACAGAAAGCCCAGAGTGGCAAAAGAGAAGAAGAGAGCAGAAAGCTGGCTTCAAATACAAGTGGCAGTCAGGAGGGAGGGCCATGTTGATATGGACAGACTTCAAGCCTTATAGGAAAGATTTTAAGCTGGGAAAATGTGTGGTTATTTAGACTTGCATCTTTCAAGAGTTTGCTCTTATTCAAAGGGTGCTAAAGGTGCTAGCTGAGACTGATGAAGGTTTCTCCTCCCTATGTCTGTATGGGACTTCAACTCTCACAGAACACATGCAGGGCATTGAAGGACTTCTGTTTCCAATGGATAGTGGGATTTACCACTAATTTTTTCACACTATTTTTCTTATTTAGTACTAATTGAAATGGCCAGCTAACCCAAAAGGGACATAAGAATAAAACCTTAATTAAAAGACAACTTTGACTTAGCATTAATTTAGCACGCAATTATGTATTAACTGTCTGGTATTTCAGTATGTGCTAAGTACTTAAAAGCCACTCAACAATGAATTCACATTAAGAAGGGAATCAGACATCATAAAGCAAACAGGGACAACTGAGCCACAGCCATTGGAGATAAATATAAGGTGACAGGCATTCATCTGTAGAGTGGTGGTGTTACTGTTTGGAAAACAAATTTCTATTCTCCTCTTTTTACTAACTCTCAGCCAGTGCTAGGATGTAAAAGATGTGCCCCAAAGCAACTGATATGCTTGAAACCATAAGATTTTTTTCTCACTGTAGGATGCAAGCACTAAGCCACAAATTACATAAGTGTTCATATCCCCTTCTCAACAGCTGCCTTTCACATTTGTTCATGCTGAGTTTGAGGAGTTTCTTGGTCTGGAATAAAATTTACTTCTCCTGACTACTCATCTCAGATCGTCAAATGTTAAGATAACTCTGTATTAGTAATCAATTTAGAGCTATTATACTTAAAAGAACAGCATGAGAAAGACAAATTGAATACATTTTTAATAATGATTATGAAGTGCCTTCTCTAAACCTACTATGTGTAGTGAATTCAATATACATGAGACAATGAATGCTTTGTATTATTAGTTCACTTGATCTTAAATGAACTTAGTATGTTCATAGTCATATTAACCTACCCATAAAGGAATGTAAACTGAAAGCTGAAGAATATCCTGGGGTAAGGTTACTAATAAAAGCAGAAGCTATATCAGAAGACACTAGCTATTTTAGAATGCACAAGACTAAGAAAACAGAGGGCTCTTTGTGATTCCATTTTCTTTAACACATCAAGTCACACTGTTTCAATCAGGAGGAAGTATTTCTGAAAAGGTCCAACGTTCATGTGTTCTTGTCCTAGTTGACATTCTGATGCCATGATAAAACCATGACTAAAAATGAACTTGGAAAAGAAAGGAATTATTTCTTCTTATGCTTCCAGGTAACACAGCATCACTCAGAGAAATCAGTGCAGGAAGTGAAGCAAGAAGCCCTGGAAGACTACTGATTACTGGCTTGGCCCATGTCCTTGCTCTGTTTGCTTTTATAGATGGCCTACTATACCTGTTCAGGAGTGATACAGGGCTGATTTTTCTCATATCAATCAGCAATTCATAAAAGACATGCCCATAGGCCAATTTTATAGAGGTAAATCTTCATTTGAGTCTCTCTTCCCATGTGACTCCAGTTTACTTCCAGTTAAAAACCAACAATAACAACAACAACAACAACAACAACAACAACAACAACAAAACAGTACATCTGAAAATGATGCTACACAAGCCAGGTTAGCAGCTGACACCAACACATTTAGCCAGGAATCATTCCTAAAAATAATAATCGTTTTAGAATTGTAATTTAAACATCAGAAAAAAATACACCCATATAAGGAAATGTTAATAAAGAAATCTCATAAAAATCAAAAACACCTTTCTCTGGCTAGTAGAATAAGACAGTAAAGAGAGTATACAGACTGCAGGTTGAAAATCCAGTATATATTACTTGTTGGGCATAATGCCATAGATAGAAAGGATATTTTCCCAACAGAGTCAGTGCTGTAGAGAGTGTTTAGTTCCAGCTGAGTGCTTGGGAAGCCTCCTTTTCTCACTGAAAACTACAAAGTAGCAAAAAAAAGTGGCGTGGAAAATTCCAGAGATACATAGCCAAATAGGTGAAGAGGGGGAGAGCAAACAAAAGACAACTTAGAGGATGGGGTTGTGTTTTACTGAAGAACTCCTCTTTGCTGTGCTTGAGCCTTTGGAATTACAGCAAGTCATTTATTATAATTTTATTATTCAATGGAGTTGAAATATTTCTATGAAAAAAGTAGGATTATACACATTTTTCAATAAGAAAATATAAGCCAGAAGGAATTAAACAGTTTGCTGTGAAACCAACATTTGAGCACTGTGTGCAGGTCTTATGATTCTTTTTTTTTTATTATTATTACGTATTTTCCTCAATTACATTTCCAATGCTAGCCCAAAAGTCCCCCATGCCCTCCCCCCACTCCCCTACCCACCCATTCCCACTTTTTGCCCTGGCATTCCCCTGTACTGGGGCATATACAGTTTGCATGTCCAATGGGCCTCTCTCCAGTGATGGCCAACTAGGCCATCTTTTGATACATATGCAGCTAGAATCAAGAGCTCCGGGGTACTGGTTAGTTCATAATGTTGTTCTACCTATAGGGTTGCAGATCCCTTTAGTTCCTTGGATACTTTCTCTAGCTCCTCCATTGGGGGGCCCTGTGATCCATCCAATAGCTGACTGTGAGCATCCATTTCTGTGTTTGCTAGGCCCCGGCCTAGTCTCACAAGAGACAGCTATATCAAGGTCCTTTCAGCAAAAGCTTGCTAGTGTATGCAATGGTGTCATCGGTTGGAGGCTAATTATGGAATGGATCCCTGGATATGGCAGTCTCTATATGGTCCATCCTTTTGTCTCGGCTCCAAACTTTGTCTCTGTAACTCCTTCCATGGGTGATTGTTTCCAATTCTAAGAAGGGGCAAAGTGTCCACACTTTGGTCTTCGTTCTTCTTCAGTTTCATGTGTTTTGCAAATTGTATCTTATATCTCGGGTATACTAAGTTTCTGGTCTTATGATTCTTATTCTCTCTAATTTACATGGCCTGCCTCTGTTTGAGTGGTGAAATTTAATTAGATAGATTAGATAGATAGATAGATAGATAGATAGATAGATAGATAGATAGATGGATAGATAGATAATTTGATGCTCCATACCCTATATCTTTAAGTCAAAGAAAAAGTGGGATAGGAATTGAAGCAACAACAGAAAGTCTGATTTGTGCATAGACAGATCTCACTTGCAATCGTCTACATAGTGTTCTCTTCACTATTAGAACTGTCAGTCTTCCTCTTTGGCTGTGACAGAATAAATGATGCCATATTCACCTCCTCAGATGCTGCAGCATGTATTTGCTGATGTTAGACGACAGTCTGCATATGTTTTGTAGACTTGTGTTATTAAGATGCCAATACTCTCTTCAAATGATTAATGCAGTAGCAATAAACATGTCTCCTGGTCTGTCTGTATAAAAAGATAAGATGATACTAGAATTCATGAGAACTACAAATGACTAGAATTCCCAAGGTAATTTTGAACCAAAAGGTACATAACAGTGTAGTGAACAACAGCTGTACTGTCTTATTCAAAAACAGAAACACTCCTCCATTGCTGATGGAAGTGCAAATTTGTACAACCACTCTGGAAAGCAATTTGGTGACTTCTCAGAAAATTGGGGATATATCTACCTCAAGTCCCAGCTATATCACTCTTGGGCATATATCTGAAAAATGCTCCACCATACTGCAAAAACACTTGCTCAACTAAGTTTTACAGCAGCTTTATTCATAGTAGCCAAAAAACTAGAAACAACCCATAGACCCTTCAACCAAATAATGGATAAAGGAAATAAGGTTCATTTACACAGTGAAATACTACTCAGCTATTAAAAACAAGGATACCATGTAATTTATAGGTAAATGGATGGAACAAAACAATATCCTGAGTGAGGTAATCCAGATCCAAAATGATATGCATGGCATGTATTCACCTGTAAGTGGATATTAATTATAAAGTACAGGATTATCATGCTACAATCCACAGACCCAACAGAGCTAAGTGACAAGGAGGGTCCAAGAGAGGATGCTTGAATCTCACTCCGAAGGGGATGTGGATGGAGTGAGGGAACTAATAGGAAAAAAGATGGGGGTGGAGTGTGTGTATGTGGGGGTGTGGGGGATCATATGTAGGAAGAACCAGGAAGAGATGGCCAGAAGAGTGAACAAAACGTGGTGGATGAGGGCTGCATCTCTAGGATGTGCAAGAGATCTGGAATGGGGAGGCTCCAGGAAGTTTTTGAGGGTGGCTCTAGCTGAAACTCTTTGCAGTAGGGGATATGGAACCTGAAGTTACTACCTCCTATAGCCAAGCAGGACTACCAATGGAGTGATAAGAACACTAACCACCCAGACAAACTTCGAAGCAAAATTTGTCCTGTCTACAAGAAGTTCAGGGACAAAGAGCAGAGACTGAGGGAATGGCCAACCAATGACTGGTCCAACTTGAGATCCATCCCATTGGAAAGAACCAATCTCTGATACTATTAGTAATACTCGGTATGTTTGAAGATGGGAGCATAACTGTTCTCTGAAAGGTTCCACCCACCAACTGATTCAAACAGACACAGAGACCCACAGCCACTAGACAGAGTTCAGGAAGAATTGTGGAAGAGTTTGGGGAAAGATTGAGGAAGCCAGAGGGGATAGGGATTCTACAAGAAGACCAACAAAATCAACTAAACTGGGCCATTGGGAGTTTCCAGAGACTGAACCACCAACCACAGAGCATACAATGGCTGGGACTAAGCCCCCTGTAGATATGTAGCAGATATTCAGCTCAGTCTTTATGCAGGTTCCCCCAAGAAATGGAGCAGGGGCATATTATGGCTCTGTTGCCTGGCTGTGGATCCTATTCCTCTAACTAGGCTGTCTTGTCTAGCCTCAGTGGGAGAGGATGTACCCAGTCCTGCAGTGGTTTGAGGTGCCAGAGTGGGATGGTACCATGGGACACCTCCCCCTTCTCAGAGATGAAGGGGGGATAAGAACAAGGGACCATATAATGGGGGGAATGGGAGAAGAGGAAGTGAGCTGTTATTGGGATGTAAGATGAATGAATGAATAAACAAATAAATAAATAATAAATAGTAAAAATAAGCCTATAAAGCTAGTTTTATATTTTATGTGCTCTCGACTTTATATTTTATAGTAATAAAACAATGTGCTATTGGAGTGTGGGAGGGTGCATAGATCAGCAAAACAGAATGGGGATCTCTTAAATATATTTGTATATATAATATCAACAGATTCTCCACAGTTATATCAAGATGAGTCAATAGCGAAATCATGCTGTTTTTAACAAGTAATAATAGAACAATTGTTTATCTGTATAAGAAAAATATTAGCTTTGATCTCCTATCATGCACCATCAAGGTTATTTAAGAATATAAAAGCCAAATATGTAAAATGCATATTTACATATATATTTGAATGTATATGTATTCATATTCTTCTAACAGAAGATATGTGAGAAATTTTTTAATCACATAGGGTGGGAAAGGATTTCTCAGAGAAGTGTGTTTAAAAGCACTAAACATAAGAGAAGCTGCCAATAAAGCACAGCTTATCAAAATGAAATAAATTGCTTTTCCAAAGACTTTAGTGAGAAAAGTTAAGAACCCAGGAGAGTCTTTGTAACAGCTTTGCAATAGGTATAGTGGCAATGGCATCAACTTGTACTTAAAAGGCAGAAAGTCTTACAATTCTGAATTAAACATATGTCCCTGTAAAATTATAGGGCATCTGAATAAGTCTGTCTACTCTCTATCCCTCTTTCTATGTGAATGACCAAAGGCTCCTGAAAGGATGCTGAAAATCTTAAGATTAAAATAATAACAAAAATTGAAAATGTATCTACTAAAATAAATGAAGTCCTGGAAAGAGAATAACACCAGGTATTGGTGAGGAAATGGAGCAATGAGTTCTTATACAAGAGTGGAATGGCAAATGCTTTAAAAAATCATTCTTGATACAAGAATGGCTGTAGTGCTCAAGCCCAGACAGCTGACTGCTTGCTGGTAACAGTTAGTACAGTACCAATTGCTGCCGAAGAAAAGGACCCATTTTTCCTCCTCTTCCTCTTCCTCCTGCAGTAGGAAAAGTGGAAGAGCAGGAGCCTTCGGGACCTCTGGAACAAGGAGGAGCATTGTAGCTACTATCTGGGGAGAGACAGAACTCCAGCCATTTAGCAGTTTCTGTGTACTCAGGGTTCCTGCCTTCCTAGACCAAGTTTGACCACTCTCCCCTGGTTGGCCCTATTCTTCACCCTATTGGCACAGCCACATTCAGCTATTCAGTACCCAATTTATCCCAGCTAGCACCAGCTTGTGCCTTCTTAATGTTAGTTTCAGAGCTTAGGCCACATTAAAATTCAACGTAAGAGGAAGAGATGGCTGCCTTCAAGAATCACTGTAGGCAATCTTCTCAGACACATAGGCACCTGGCACTTGAGACTTCTTCTGAGACAGGAAGTTCCCTTGAGCTAGATTCCAGGACTCAATGGATGTCACCTCAGCCACCAAGACTCCACACAGATAGAAATTTGCAGATAGAAATTTGTTTCCTAGACCATTTCCAGCTTCCAGACACTAAGACCGCCCACCACATCAGAGGCCAACTTCTCTGGAGTCTAGGAGAACTGTATCAGTGTCTCAGAGGGTTAGCATCCCCAGCCATTCAGGAACTCTAAGTGGTACTACATCTCAGAGTTGTATTGGCCCTCAGCTAGCATCCAGGTGTTCGTGAGAGTTTAAACCTTTCATTTGAGTCCCTTGTGACCATCTGTTTTAAACTGTTTTAGCTAAATTAAATTGTTTTATCCCCTTTAAGGCTGTTAATCCCAAACTAAAAGTAAAGTTCTATTTATATTTTTTTTAAATGTCTGCCTACTCCTTTCATGGAGCGTGTAGGATAAGGACACAGTTGGGGTTATATGGCAGTCTCCACTGACTGCTTAAATATAATAAAGAAAAGATTAGCAAGTAGTTAAATGGGTTCATAATGGATTAATAATCATTGGCAAAACTATCAAACAACTAATGAATTAATTCATCTCTCCAAGGAGAAAACAAGATAGAATTAAACATTTTGAAAGGTTTACTGAAGAAAATTTCCTAAAGCTGGGAAGGGTTTGAAAGGAAGTGCCTGAAGCCAGCCTATGGCACTGGTGGTGAAGCCTTCATGCAGAGAAGAAGAAAAGATAGTTGGGTGGATTTTTGGATAAGTATCTCAGATACACAGCCAAAATGATCTTCTCTTGACTAATAGGCAGTCCTTGAGCCAAAAGTTCTGGATAGAAAGAGTTATTTGTCCCAGAAATGGGACCAACCTACCATCTCTGCCATACGTAGTTAGGACACAAGACATGGAACATGACTGGAAGGAAGGTGAAAAATGCAACTTAGCAGTCTTCAAACATTAATCACAAAAATAATGAATTCAGAGCAAAGAAGCTGGAACCTTTGGCCAATTAATGTCCCTACAGAAACGGCAAGAAAACTGAGCAGTGTGTTTGCATGTTTACTATAATGCAGCCATGTGGTGAGATCTCAAAAATATATGTGACAGGAAAACAATCTAGATACAAAGATAATGTCCTGTGTGACTCTCATGTATGGGCAGTCTAGAGGAACCAAAATTAATAATCTGAGATAATAAGGGTAGAAATAGGATCAGTGATCATCTGCTACAGTAAATGAAGGGCACTGTCTGCACAGCAGCCCCAGGAACATTTGGGAGTGGGATAAAATGCCTCCATCTTAATTAGACTGGTGGGTACAAGAATATAGACATTTGTCAAAACACATCAAACCATTATCCTTAAGATGCACATATTTTAGTGCACATAAAGTATACCACAACAAAGTTAATGTGAAAAGTGAAATTGTTTGACTGTAAAAATCACTTCTCTAGTTATATGCATGCACACTCCCTGATAGTGCATTTCCTCCCTAGTCTACACAACAAAGGGTGTCAGCATGACTGAATGGTCTGTGTAAAACTAGGAACTGGGAAAAGGGTTGAGTCCTTTCAACAGCCATGATGCAGAACACAAGAAAAATGCCACTTAGCAGACCACTCATGAAGACCCACTTATGATCTCTGAGAGCACAGTACTATCCCAGCTTGTCCACAGATGCTTCTAGAAGTCCAAATAACACACACACACACACACACACACACACACACACACACACACTCACTCACACACACACACACACACACACACACACACACACACACACACAAACCTATTGGGTCATGTGTGACTTCGAACAGGAATCATGCTCAATTCTACTGAAGGTGTAAAGCACCATATCTGAAACACACCAGGGAACACCTGTAGGAAAAATAAACAAAAACCTTCAAACTGATTACTTCCCTTTTTCAGAACTAAAGCATCTAATCTCAGCATTCCTCCCAAAGTAGGGATAAGACAAGAAGAGTGAGTTCATCCATGGAAAAAAACTGAGGGGTGGATTGAACACTTATCCTGACTTAGCTGCATAAGCCTGTCTATTCTGAAGCAATCTACTGAATATTTTAAAAACAATTTAAAGAATTATAGGGAGTAAACTACAACAAAATCCCAATTAGATTATAACAGAAAAGTGTTACATGATAAAGTAGAGCATTCAACAGACAAAAGTCAGGAGGCAAAAGAAAAAAAGCATAATTTAGAGGACTGGAAATTCGAGGAAAGCCTTTGTTATTCGAACCCTTGTCTCAAAAGACTAAATGGATAAGTATTTGGGTGGGATGGGGGACTGGAGGCAACCAGAAAGTTGTGGAGCTGAGAAAACATGATTAAGAAAGTGGAATATGCAATAGCAAGCTCCAAGGAAGAGTCCATCAGAAAGAAAAGAAGCCTGTTAACTCAAAGACAGATCATGGAAAATTATTCAGTCTGAAAAGAAAAGAAATTATAGAACACATGTGCTATGAAAGGGAAAAATGGGGGGGGGGTAGAGAGTGTAACTTGGGAGGATGCAGAGAAAGGGAAGGAGAAAGGATATCTTGGGGCAGTCATAGGAAAACACCATTTTATATTTCTAAAATATACATACATACATACATACATACATACATACATACTGTACTGCTTGCATGACAATATGCCTACAAAAGCCATGAACTATCTAGCAAAATCCCTGGTTACAGACCTGGGAATCCTCCTTTCCCATTCCTCAGGGAGTTTAGGACACTAATATTGTTTATTGCCATTGCCCTTGGCTGCCTATGGGAACTTGAAAGTAAGGTTTTACTGCTGAGGACACTGCACACTTGGGAAAGAAGACTTGAGGAAATCCTGTTGGAACTGACTAGGGAGCCTCTTACCTGAGCAATACCTTTAATAGTTCCTAAAGGTGCTATGCTGGCTGCCAAGGGAGAAAAGCAATCAATAGTCCTATGCAGCGATAGAGCCTGTGAACCACAAAAATGCCCAAAATGGTGAGATATTCCCAAGAGTACAATAATGATATTTATGTCTTAAAGCAATCAACGACCATCTAATTGGATTTAAAGCCCACTAAAAAAGAGGGAATTCATACCTGATACTCTAAATCTAGGCAACTGCCCATAGCTGGTGAGGTCATGAACCCTAGTGGAAGACCTGCTCTTTTGACCCTTTTAAACAAATATGATTCCTGTTTTCTAAATATTTATCCTTTTACCCACTGGTTCTTACCATTCATCAAAAAAAAAAATCTTCTTGTAGGAGAGATAACTACAGAAATCTACAACTGATCAAACTGTTTAGAACAAATGAATATGGTATGTTTAACCCCAATTGACAGTTCTTCAGTACAACCCCTACATACAAGGCTCAGAGAACATCTTAGCAGAGGGAATAGAAAAATGTTAAGAGCCAGAGGACCAGGATATCAGCTTCTGTGAGGTAGTGTTATCTACATGTGACAGGAAGCTATACCCAAGCAAGCTCAATGTGGTCACCTAAAGAAGACCTGCATGACAACACCAACTGACATGCCAATCCGAATGGGGGAAAGCTTACAAGGTTCTACCCCTAGGTGAAGAGCTATAGACAATTATAAGCTGCCAAGAAAGGGAAAATCAGTCTTTTCCTGGGGAGAGCCTCCCCAATAGGTTACCCAGTCCCAAGTGGTCAGCTCTAAATACATACATGTTCAATTATTTGAGAAGTAGGAAGAATGTTGTAAGAGTTGAAAAGGAGAAAGAAATGTATCAAATTCTCAAAACATTAAATTTTTAAAAATAAAAATGAATTCAGAAAAGGCATCAGCAAGAAGATCAACAAAGAAACTGTGGTGGACATTCATGACAGAGAAACAGGTTGAAACCTTATTCAAAAAACCTCAAATCTTCACAAGTCTCAGTAGGAACATGAATATCTTACTTCATTACAGTATGAAATCACCAAACAGAATGAACCTAGGAAGGAGTTCACCAAAACATATTACAATATTTTTCAGAAAGCAGAGAGAACAAGTTTAAAGTGGCAAGAGAAATATATCCAAATATTTCACCAAATAACCAGAAGCTAGGGGGAAAAAAAAACATATTTCGTTCAACAGAGAAATGGATACAGAAATGTGGTACATTTACACAATTTACCATTAAGCTATTAGAAACAATGACTTCATGAAATTCTTAGGCAAATAGATAGAGCTAGAAAATATCCTGAATGAGATAACCCAGTCACCAAAGAATACACATGGTGTGCACTCACTGATAAGCAGATATAAAGCAAAAAGCTCGAAGTACCAAAGATACAATTCACAGATAATATGAAGCACAAAAAGAAGGAAGAGGAAAATGTGGATGCCTCCATCCCTCTTAGAAGAGGGAATGAATACTCACTGGAGGTGGAGGGTGGAAGGGACTTGGAAGGAACAGAGGAGGGGGATAGGGGAAAGGGAGGGCAGGATCAGGTGTGAGAGGAGACAGGGATGATATACAGAGGGTCAGAAATTTGATCAGAGTTGTGTAGCAATGGGAGATGGGGAACTGGGGATAGCCACCAGCAAGTGCCAGATGACAGGAAAACAAGAAGCTCCCAGGACATATCAGGGATGAGATTAGCTGAAATGCCCAACAAAGGGGAGGGAGAACCCTGTAGCAACCATATCCAGAGGCTAGGCAAGTCCCTCCCCCCCCCGTTGGGGGATGGGGCCACCAACTCATCTCCAAATTCTTAACCCAGAAGGGCTCCTTCTAAAGGGGACAAACTGTGGAGCAAAGACTGAAGGAAGGGCCATCCAGAGACTGCCTTACCTGGGCATATCCCATATACAAACACCAAATCCAGACACTATTGAGGATGCCAAGAAGTGCTTGTTGACAAGAGCCTGTTATAGCTGTCTCCTGAGAGGCTCTGCCAGAGCCTGACCAATACAGATGCACATGCTTGCAGCCAACCATTGGACTGAGCACAGGGTCCCCAATGGAAGAGTTAGAGAAAGGACTGAAGGAGCTGAAGGGGTTTGCAACCCCATAGGAAGAACAACACCATCAACCAACCAGACCACCCAGAGTTCCCAGGGACTAAACCACAAACCAAAGAATACACATGAAGGTACCCATGGCTCTAGTTGCATATATAGCAGAAGATGACATTGTCTGGCATCAATAGGAGAAGAAGCCCTTGATCCTGTGTAGGGGAATGCCAAGGCAGTGAGGTCAGAGTGGATGGTTGGGAGGGAGAGCAACTTCATAAAAGCAGGGGAGGAGGTAGGGGAGGAGGGGGTTCCAGAGGAGAAACTAGGAAATGTAAATATGTAAAATATCCAATAAAAAATTCTCATGGTACCTTTCTCTACAAGGAATCAAAACAGAGATAAAATATATGCTCAATTTAATATAATGGTACATATCCCAAATAGCCAAATAATCTCAGAACCAGAACAAAGCTGATGGTATCATATCTCCTGACTTCAAAATCTGTTCCAAAGCTACTACAGTCAAGACAAGGTGGTGATAGACAAAGAAACACATAGATCAATGGAACAGGATAGAGAGCTCTGAAATTTATTTATGGACTCACAGCCAAATGTTCATCAACAAGAAAAGTTTATTAGCTTTGCATCATTACAATGAAAATACTTTATAGTAAAATTTTTTGAGTCACAATTACAAAAGGTTCAGTATGGTTGCTTGACTCCATGTATGTAAGCAGAATATTATGGTGGTGGGGATGAATGGTGTACAGGAAACGGGGGGAGGGGGGAGGAAGAAAGGAAAGAGGGAGGGGGAAGGGAAGAGAGGGAGGGAGGGAGAGGGGCAGAGGAAGAGGGAAAGGGGGATGGGAAGAGAGAGAGAAAGGAAGAGGAAAGAAGGAGAGAGATAAGGAGAGGGAGAAGGGTCGGAGAGAGGAAGGATCCAGAAACAAATTACTACAGGTGTCCCATCCCAGATTACCTACAATATTTCCTCCAGGTTATGACCTCCTCCTAAACTTCGCAGACCTCCCTTGGCCCCAGCAGCTAAGAGCCAAATGGCCAACAAGTAAGCATTTGTCTCCTTGGAACATTTTGTTTTCAGAAACTCCATCTGCAGATCATGACAAATGCCAAGAGTACCCACAGAAAAGCACAGGTCCTTCAATCAGCAGTGCTGAGGACACTGAATGTCCAGAAGCACAAGAATAAAGCTGTATTCTTAGGCCACACTGTACTTAAAACCAAAACAAACAGCACCTCAAAATGCGAAGCTGGCAAACTGCTAAAAGGAAATAAAAGGGAAAAGGATAATCTGCATTAGTCCTAGCAAATATTTTTCTATATGACCCCCTGAAATAGATACTTGGCCTGGAGACATCTCTCTGATACCTCATGTGTTTGTATAAAATGAGGTGTATGGCTAGTTCTATTCTTCCACATCTGGAGATCCAGTCTTCCTGACATCATTTGGTTCTGTTGCTGTCTTTTCTCCAAGGCAACATAGAATGGTAAGGGTCAGAGGCTGCAAGGTGTAGGAGAACTGAGAAGGTTCTGGTCAGAGCACACAGAGCTTCATACATGTGGGATGTCCTGGAGGCCACATGAATGGCATCCTGACTTTGTTAATAGTATTGTGTTAGATACTTGAGACTGACTGAGAAAGTACATCTCCTGGCATCCCGTTACGTACATACACAAAAGATAACTACATGAGATAATAAGCATAGAATTAACCTGTTTGTAGCTATTGTATCATGATATCTACACACATTAAAATGTCATGACATGTGCCTTTAATTCACATAATTTTTTTAATTTCTCAATAATTTCTCAATAGAGCTATAAAAAAGTCAAAATATACTATGTAAGTGCATAAGGAAAAATACAAGTTTATAAAGAAAAAAAAAAACCTTTAAGAGAGTATTGCTATCTAAAGGCCCACAATTAGAGTCTTAGAATGATCATAACTTCAAGTCCAGCCTGGGCTACAGAGTGAGACCTTTTCTCAAAATTAAATATATTTAAAACATGCATATAGCATAATTCCATTGATTTAAAATATAACTCTTAAGTCTGCAGCAAGATTTTAAAGACTAGACACAGAGAGTAATAAAACAATGTGCTGCTGTCTCTCTCTCTCAGTCTCTGAAGACACTTTTAGTCTTTGCTATTATTTGCTCTGTGAAGAATCACTCCACAGGATGGATGGATGACTTCACTGTTCTTATTTCAGAAACAGATGTATGCTTCTTTGTTTCCTGAATGTGATGTTCTGATTTCTAACAAATAGCTTGTACGTGCAAACTTTCTTGCCACACAGTTGCTTGGAGTAACTGATAGCATTATATTATAATGCCCTTGCAAAATAAAACAAGATTTCTTTTAAAAATGTGTGTACCATGCATGTTTGCACACACACACACACACACACACACACACACACACACACACACACAAACACACATGCATACATTGTACATCTTTTCTTTAAATCTCTAAAAGACAATGAGACAATTTACAGGTTTACTTGTTAGCAATTTAATAATCTCTGATAGGTTATGAAAATAAATTAGTCTGAAAAGGTATGTACTGCCTCATCAGTTGTCATAACTGGAGGTGATTCTCTTTCTAGCATCTTGACCTGTTTATATTAAATGAGGATTAGCTATCAGTTTTTTTTTCAGTATTTTCTACATTGTAACTACAATGTGTAGTGCATGTTATTTGATTTTCATTTACATTGTAAATTTTATGTAAAATGGGTGTACATAGTTCTAGCATCAGCAGAATCCAAATGTTGATGTAAATAAATATTTAAATCAAGCAGTAGTGTTCAAAATTGAAGTAGATACTTGACTTAACCATAATAATCTGTCTCTTTGAGTGACTAGATCAAATTGTCACAAGTGCTTGATTTGGGCTAAAGTTCTAATGAAGTCATTTGATGACTGCCCTATTCAAGTATGTATAAGCAAACAACCTACCAAAAAGTGTGCAACTGCCTGATGGTGGTGCATGCCTTTAATCCCAGCACTTGGGAGATAGAAGCAGGCAGCTCTCAAGTTCAAGACCAACCTGATCTACAGAGAAGTTCAAGGATAGCTAGGGTAACACAGAATATCCTGTCTCAAAAACAAAACAAAAAAGTGCAATTTAAAACAAAACTACTTATTTATAAATATTGCATCATTATGTTTTTGTCCCACATACTCCCACCAAACCTGATGTTTTACAATTGTAATATGCACTTAATTTTTTTCTAATATTTGATATTGTCATAAGACTTCTTGGTATCTAATATTAGTTGTTTTTTTTCCTAGGCTCAAATACAGAGAAAATGAGTATGTTTTTATTTGCATATATTCATTACATATGGTGCTGGATTATACAAAACCAACTTCTCAAATATCCCATGTGTGTTGACAGTATCTGCTCTACACCCTTTCTTCTCCTCTTTTTCTTCCACTCACTTATCCATTCCTCCTGCCTCAGACCTTGAGGTCTATGGTTTTATGATCCTACAATATCTGGGATCAACAAAGTAGGAAAGCACACAATGTTTTCTGTGTCTGCCTCATTTCACTGAATATGATGATCTCATTACCATATCCTCAAAAGCTATGAGAATGTTAACAGCTACAATTCACACATGAGTTTATTTACGAGTAACATTTAGTGACTTTTTTCCATTTAATTAGCACTTGAAGTTTTTCTAACAATTTCTTGCTTGTGTTATTGTGTATTTTGAGTGGATTTTCATAATATTTTATTGATTTTTTGAAGTTTTTAAATATCTAAATATTAACCTTTTCTGTAGTGTTCCCAATCTCCTTAACAATGTTTTCCTTTAAACTTTGCATTGAATTTTTCATGCTGATATTATTTATTTTTTCAAACTGGTACTATCAAATTTTCCTTCACGACTCTGCCACTGGAATTTAAATAGTGCAGCCTCATATGTTTTGCTGATCTTAGCCAAGAGGCTCAGGTGTGATGCTCCCTTTAAAAAAATTGAAACTATAATATAGTCACATCATTTTTCTCATTGACTTTCCGTCTCAAAACTGTCTCATGTACCACCTCCCTAGTTGTTTTTCAAATTCATAGCCTCATTTTCCTTAACTGTTGTTGTTGTTGTTGTTGGTGGTGGTGGTGGTGGTGGTGGTGGTGTGTGTGAGTGATGTTACTGTTGTTATTGGTGGTGGTGGTACTCTGTGTGTGTGTGTGTGTGTGTGTGTGTGTGTGTGTGTGTGTGTGTCCCTCAATATATAAATACCACCTGCTCAGTCTGTATAATGTTACTGGTACATAAGTTTTCCGAGCTGACCATTTGATATTACTCCTACTCCCGGTATATCTTAGTCATCTGTAGTTCATAAGGCCTTTTGAGTTTTCTGTATTAACCTTAGCATGTCTGTGGACACTGCCCCTGTGCAGGTCATATTTAGGCAGCCATGTTGTTAAGAGTTCCTGGGTATAGTTTCTCTAACACTTCTAAGAGACACAATCTTGCATCTAATGTTTGTTCTTCTGTCTTTTGCACGCAAACCTGTGTGATACGCACACGCACACGCACGCACACACACACACACATCATGCACCCACACAATAATCCCTGAGTCTTAGTTACAGATCAGTTTTGTTTTGGAATTTAAAGACTTAAATATAGATCTGTATTTAATCTCATTTTTAGACATGACCTAAGGCATCTACTCCTTTTTATCATCATATCCACTGGATCCTCACTAAGCTCTGAGTATGCATAAGGAAAGGAACCAGTCCTTCTGCTTGGGGCAGAGCAAGAGAGTTACAGTGTCTATTTAATGTCTGGAGTCATAGGCATAGGCTTGTTTTTGGAACTGCCTCAGGCCTTGGTATAAAAATATCTGAACTGCCCCACAAATGCAATAAATCCCTCAGTGGCCACAATCATCACAGTCCTCCCATACAAGGAGCTCAAAGGGAAGAATAGATGGGCTAAGTGAAAGTCGGGATGGGGTAATTCAAGGTCTTACCCTTGTCCTTCCTTACCTTGCAATGCACACAAGTCATAGAAAGCCCTGGCTAGCTAAGATTCCCAACTTCCCTGCTAATAATACCCTTCTCCTTTTAGCATCACATGTAAACAGATTGCAATATCCACAAGTGAAGTGCTTTCAGGGGGTGGCAGGAGGGTAGCAGCACATTAACATAATCTGAAAATAACTGCTGAGTGTTGGGCTATTAGACAAATATGCATGCTTTGAGATTGGTAAAGCTGTAAAAATGCCTTCAACTATCTCTGCACACAACACACATACTTGAACATCCACAGTTACTTGCCAACTTCAGATACTTCTCATGTGTCACAAATAATGCAAAGGTTGGAATCCTTATCCCAACTTTCATCTGTATTAGCTAAGTCTCAGCCACTGATGAGAAAATTGCACAATGCAGAACCCCTAGGAGTCTTCTGGCCACCATATCTGGGCTAAAGTTGACACAGTGGTGAATAGTAAGGACCACTTCCCTGTGCTGACAAATACACTCTGTAAATTCCTTTATGTCTCACAGAGGCTCTGGGGTCTAGAAAGTTACTTAACCTCCCTAAAAACTGTTCACTTGAGGCCTCAGCCTCAGGAGCAACGGGCGCCACCTTGGTTCCAGGACTCTGCCAAACTTAGGAAATTAGTCTGAACAGGTGAGAGGGTGCACCACAGACCCGGACAGCTTCTGGGACAAGCAGAGCCACAGAGCCGCTGAGGTAGCACCCTTTTCGGGCCGCAGACAGCCGGCCACCATCCCGACCAGAGGACAGGTGTCCGCCTGGCTCGGAAGCCCTCAGCCTCAGGAGCAGCGGGCGCCACCTTGGTTCCGGGACTCCGCCGAACTTAGGAACTTAGTCTGCACAGGTGAGAGTGTGCACCACAGAAGCTGACAGCTTCTGGGACCTGCCAAAGCAACACAGCTTCTGGGAAAGGTCCTGTTTTGGGCCTTCTTCTTCGGCCAGGAGGAGATCCAAACACAAGATATCAGTGCACCTTCCCTGTAAGAGGAGAGCTTGCCAGCAGAGAGTGCTCTGAGCACTGAAACTCAAGGAGAGAGTCTGTCTCCCAGGTCTGCTGATAGATGGTAACAGAATCACCAGAAGAACAATCTCTAAACAGAGTCAACTATAACAACTAACTCCAGAGATTACCAGATGGCGAAAGGTAAATGTAAGAATCTTACTAACAGGAACCAAGACCACTCACCATCATCCGAACCCAGCACTCCCACTTTGCCCAGTCCAGGGCACCCCAACACACCCGAAAACCTAGACCCAGATTTAAAAGCATATCTCATGATGATGGTAGAGGACATCAAGAAGGACTTTAATAACTCACTTAAAGAAATACAGGAGAACACTGCTAAAGAGTTACAAGTCCTTAAAGAAAAACAGGAAACCACAATCAAACAGGTAGAAGTCCTTACAGAAAAAGAGGAAAACACATCCAAACAGGTGATGGAAATGAACAAAACCATACTAGATCTAAAAAGGGAAGTAGACACAATAAAGAAAACTCAAAGTGAGGCAACACTGGAGATAGAAACCCTAGGAAAGAAATCTGGAACCATAGATTTGAGCATCAGCAACAGAATACAAGAGATGGAAGAAAGAATATCAGGTGCAGAAGATTCCATAGAGAACATCGGCACAACAATCAAAGAAAACAGAAAATGCAAAAAGATCCTAACTCAAAATATCCAGGAAATCCAGGACACAATGAGAAGACCAAACCTACGGATAATAGGAGTGGATAGAGAATGAAGATTTTCAACTCAAAGGACCAGCAAATATCTTCAACAAAATTATAGAAGAAAACTTCCCAAATCTAAAGAAAGAGATGCCCATGAACATACAAGAAGTATACAGAACTCCAAATAGACTGGACCAGAAAAGAAATTCCTCCCGACACATAATAATCAGAACAACGAATGCACTAAATAAAGATAGAATACTAAAAGCAGTAAGGGAAAAAGGTCAAGTAACTTATAAAGGCAACCAAATCAGAATTACACCAGATTTTTCACCAGAGACTATGAAAGCCAGAAGAGCCTGAACAGATGTTATACAAACACTAAGAGAACAAAAATTCCAGCCAAGGCTACTATACCCAGCCAAACTCTCAATTACCATAGATGGAGAAACCAAAGTATTCCACGACAAAAACAATTTCACACATTACCTTTCCACGAATCCAGCCCTTCAAAGGATAATAACAGAAAAAAACCAATACAAGGACGGGAACCTCGCCCTAGAAAAAACAAGAAGGTAATCCCTCGACAAACCTAAAAGAAGACAGCCACAAAAACAGAATGCCAGCTTTAACAAAAAAAATAAGAGGAACCAACAATTACTTTTCCTTAATATCTCTTAATATCAATGGTCTCAACTCCCCAATAAAAAGACATAGACTAACAAACTGGCTACACAAACAAGACCCAACATTTTGCTGCTTACAGGAAACTCATCTCAGAGGAAAAGATAGACACTACCTCAGAATGAAAGGCTGCAAAACAATTTTCCAAGCAAATGGTATGAACAAACAAGCTGGAGTAGCCATCCTAATATCTGATAAGATTGACTTCCAACCCAAAGTCATCAAAAAAGACAAGGAGGGGCACTTCATTCTCATCAAAGGTAAAATCCTCCAAGAGGAACTATCAACTCTGAATATCTATGCTCCAAATACAAGGGCAGCCACATTCATTAAAGAAACTTTAGTAAAGCTCAAAGCACACATTGCACCTCACACAATAATAGTGGGAGACTTCAACACACCACTTTCACCAATGGACAGATCATGAAAACAGAAACTAAACAGGGACACAGGGAAACTAACAGAAGATATGAAGCAAATGGATCTGACAGATATCTACAGAACATTTTATCCTAAAACAAAAGGATATACCTTCTTCTCATCACCTCATGGTACCTTCTCCAAAATTGACCACATAATAGGTCACAAAACAGGCCTCAACAGATACAAAAATATTGAAATTGTCCCATGCATCCTATCAGATCACCATGCACTAAGGCTGATCTTCAATAACAAAATAAATAATAGAAAGCCAACATTCACGTGGAAACTGAACAACACTCTTCTCAATGATACCTTGGTCAAGGAAGGAATAAAGAAAGAAATTAAGGACTTCTTAGAGTTCAATGAAAATGAAGCCACTTATACCCAAACTTATGGGACACAATGAAAGCATTTCTAAGAGGAAAACTCATAGCTCTGAGTGCCTCCAAAAAGAAACTAGAGAGAGCACACATTAGCAGCTTGACAACACTTCTAAAAGCTCTAGAACAAAAGGAAGCAAATTCACCCAAGAGGAGTAGATGGCAGGAAATAATCAGACTCGGGGGAGAAATCAACCAAGTGGAAACAAGAAGAACTATTCAGAGAATCAACCAATCGAGGAGCTGGTTCTTTGAGAAAATCAACAAGATAGACAAACCCTTAGCCAGACTCACTAGAGGGCACAGGGAAAGCATTCTAATTAATAAAATCAGAAATGAAAAGGGAGACATAACAACAGATCCTGAAGAAATCCAAAACACCATCAGATCCTTCTACAAAAGGCTATACTCAACAAAACTGGAGAATCTGGATGAAATGGAGAAGTTTCTAGACAGATACCAGGTACCAAAGTTGAATCAAGATCAGGTTAATGATCTAAACAGCCCGATATTTCCCCAAAAATAGAAGCAGTCATTAATAGTCTCCCAACCAAAAAAAAAGCCCAGGACCAGATGGGTTTAGTGCAGAGTTCTATCAGACCTTCAAAGAAGATCTAATCCCAGTTCTTCATAAACTGTTCCACAAAATAGAAACAGAAGGTACTCTACCCAACTCATTCTATGAAGCCACAATTACTCTGATACCTAAACCACAAAAAGACCCCACAAAGATAGAGAACTTCAGACCAATATCCCTTATGAATATTGATGCAAAAATCCTCAATAAAGTTCTTGCTAACCGAATCCAAGAACACATCAAAACAATCATCCATCCTGACCAAGTAGGTTTCATCCCAGGGACACAGGGATGGTTCAATATACGGAAATCCATCAACTTAATCCAGTATATAAACAAACTCAAAGACAAAAACCACATGATCATCTCATTAGATGCTGAGAAAGCATTTGACAAAATCCAACACCCCTTCATGATAAAAGTCTTGGAAAGATCAGGAATTCAAGGCCCATACCTAAACATGATAAAAGCAATCTACAGCAAACCAGTAGGCAGCATCAAAGTAAATGGTGAGAAGCTTGAAGCAATCTCACTAAAATCAGGGACTAGACAAGGCTATTCACTCTCTCCCTACCTATTCAACATTGTACTTGAAGTCCTAGCCAGAGCAATTAGACAACAAAAGGAGATCAAGGGGATACAAATTGGAAAGGAAGAAATCAAAATATCACTTTTTGCAGATAATATGATAGTATATATATATATGTGACCCTAAAAATTCCACCAGAGAACTACTAAGCCTGATAAACAGCGTCAGTGAAGTAGCTGGATATAAAATTAACTCAAACAAGTCAATGGCCTTTCTCTACTCAAAGGACAAACAGACTGAGAAAGAAATTAGGGAAACAACACCCTTCTCAATAGCCACAAATAATATAAAATACCTAGGCATGACTCTAACTAAGGAAGTGAAAGATCTGTATAACAAGAACTTCATGTCTCTGAAGAAAGAAATTAAAGAAGATCTCAGAAGATGGAAAGATATCCCATGCTCATGGATCGGCAGGATCAATATAGTAAAAATGGCTATCTTGCCAAAAGCAATCTACAGATTCAATGCAATCCCCATCAAAATTCCAATTCAATTCTTCAACTTATTAGAAAGGGCAATAGGCAGATTCATCTGGAATAAGAAAAACCTAGGATAGCAAAAACTCTTCTCAAGGATAAAAGAACCTCTGGTGGAATCACCATGCCTGACTTAAAGCTGTACTACAGAGCAATTGTGATAAAAACTGCATGGTACTGGTATAGCGACAGACAAGTAGACCAATGGAACAGAATTGAAGACCCAGAGATGAACCCACACACCTATGGTCACTTGATCTTTGACAAGGGAGCTAAAACCATCCAGTGGAAAAAAGACAGCATTTTCAACAAATGGTGCTGGCACAACTTGCTGTTATCATGTAAAAGATTGCGAGTTTATCCATTACTATCTCCTTGTACTAAGGTCAAATCTAAGTGGATTAAGGAACTTCACATAAAACCAGAGACACTGAAACTTATAGAGGAGAAAGTAGGGAAAAGCCTTGAAGATATGGGTACAGGGGAAAAATTCCTGAATAGGACAGCAATGGCTTGTGCTGTAAGATCGAGAATCGATAAATGGGACCTCATAAAATTGCAAAGCTTCTGCAAGGCAAAAGACACTGTCAATAAGACAAAAAGACCACCAACAGATCGGGAAAGGATCTTTACCTTTCCCAAATCGGACAGGGGACTAATATCCAATATATATAAAGAACTCAAGAAGGTAGACTCCATAAAATCAAGTAACCCCATTAAAAAATGGGGCTCAGAACTGAACAAAGATTTCTCACCTGAGGAATACCGAATGGCAGAGAAGCACCTGAAAAAATGTTCAACATCCTTAATCATCAGAAAAATGCAAATCAAAACAACCCTGAGATTCCACCTCACACCAGTCAGAATGGCTAAGATCAAAAATTCAGGTGACAGCAGATGCTGGCAAGGATGTGGAGAAAGAGGAACACTCCTCCATTGTTGGTGGGATTGAAAGCTTGTACAACCACTCTGGAAATCAGTCTGGCGGTTCCTCAGAAAATTGGACATAGTACTACGGGAGGATTCAGCAACACCTCTCCTGGGCATATATCCAGAAGATGCCCCAACTGGTAAGAAGGACACATGCTCCACTACATTCAAAGTAGCCTTATTTATAATAGCCAGAAGCTGGAAAGAACCCAGATGCCCCTCAACAGAGGAATGGATACAGAAAATGTGGTACATTTACACAATGGAGTACTACTCAGCTATTAAAAAGAATGAATTTATGAAATTCTTAGGCATATGGATGGACCTGGAGGGCATCATCCTGAGTGAGGTAACCCAATCACAAAGGAACTCTCACAATATGTACTCACTGATAAGTGGATATTAGCCCAGAAACTTAGGATACCCAAGATATAAGATACAATTTGCTAAACACATTAAACTCAAGAGAACGAAGACCAAAGTGTGGACACTTTGCCCCTTCTTAGAATAGGAAGCAAAACACCCATGGAAGGAGTTACAGAGACAAAATTTGGAAGTGTGACGAAAGTATGGACCTCTAGTGATTTCCATATCCAGAGATCCATCCCATGATCAGCTTCCAAACGCTGACACCATTGCATACACTAGCAAGATTTTGCTGAAAGGACCCAGATATAGCTGTCTCTTGTGAGATTATGCCAGGGCCTAGCAAACACAGAAGTGGATGCTCACAGTCAGCTATTGAATGGACCACAGGGCCCCCAATGGAGGAACTAGAGAAAGTACCCAAGGAACTAAAGGGAACTGCAACACTATAGGTGGAACAACAATATGAACTAAGCAGTACCCTGGAGCTCCTGTCTCTAGCTGCATATGTATCAAAAGATGGCCTAGTTGGCCATCACTGCAAAGAGAGGCCCATTGGTCTTGCAAACTTTATATGCCCCAGTACAGGGGAATGCCAGGGCCAAAAAGGGGAAGTTGGTGGGTAGGGGAGTGGGGGGGGGGTTGGTATGGGGGACTTTTGGTATAGCATTGGAAATGTAAATGAGCTAAATACCTAATAAAAAATGGAAAAAAAACCTGTTCACTTGTCTCTGAAGTGCCGAGACTACCTTAAATATTCCTAATATGTGCCCAGCATGCATGACTTAATTTTCCAGTTAACATTCATAATTCTCGTGGGGCTAATAATAACCACTATAGACTTCAAAAGACTGAGTAGTCAAACACACATTTGAATTCAAAAGGTGAATATATAATGTATATAGAGATAGAGATAGAGATAGATAGATAGATAGATAGATAGATAGATAGATAGATAGATAGATAGATAGATAGATAGATAGTGCTACGATGTGGAAGTGTGTAAAACCCACAGCTCTTAGAGCTTCTTCTCAAGAAAGCCTAACTTAAGTTAGCTGACTTTGCCTGTTGCATCAGCAACATCATTCATTGAAGATGCTAAACCACCCCTTCTCTTATTCACGACCTAAGATAATGCACTACATTGTTCCAGAATGGGAAGAGAATGTTTTTTTGACTAAAGATAGTCTAGTGGGCCTGTTCCATTTTCAGGGCTTTAAAACTAATAGCAGCTAAGAATAAGATTTAGAGAGGATGTAATTGCAAAATGAGCATCAGAGACCTGGCTCTCTTTTCCTAGAGCTTGGCTATTTCTACACTGTCACAGTAAATTATTGACAAACCCATCTGGCCCTTTTTGAGAGAGCACTCTACTTTTCTCCCGGGCAGGTGAAATGTGTTATTCTATCAATGGAAAGAGCAGCTGATTTTAGTTTTAAGGCATTGATAATTTCTGAAGACTTGCAGTTCCCTATGTGAGCTATGCTTATCTCTATGCCACAGAGAGAAAGAGCAGCAGTGCCAGGGCTGAGAGACAAAATAAAAAGCAAATAAATTGATGGTAGATATACCTGAGCTATGGTCTAATAGACACTGACCGGGAAAGGGACAGGATCTGTGTTCTGTGTGCTGGATGGAGTCACTCCCCACTCCCACCCCCACTGATAATATGGAACTAGAGCTTCTAAGAGTATGGGCAGGGCAGTGTCTGGCCCTATTGAGCAAACAGAAGTTCCAAGAACAGCAGATTTCCCTGGGTAGAAATGGGGTCACATCTACACCTCTGCAAACATTTATTGAGCCCCATGCTCATTTATTTCTGTTCAACTAGCATGCCTCGGCAGCACTGGGGCTGGAAACGTGTGCGCAGAGCAGCCTGGCCTCTAGCCTGCTGCTCCAATTTAGGAAGCTGGCTGTGTTGGAAAAAAAATAAAATTGGTGTGGCCTTACCGTCTTTTCTTTCCCATGTCATTGAAAACTTTGTGGTGAGAAAATGAGACCCAGGGGACCTGGTACTTTTCTATTCCATGAGTCTACTGCCTTGTGAGCACAGCTCCTATATGGCCTTTCAGAGCTCTTTCACAGACATTTCCCGCTCTTCAGAGGCAAGATAAATTCTGCTGACCCAGGCTCCTTCTGTGAGCTGGGATCAAACTCCCTTGTGGTGCACTAGGTGTCTAGGATTGTGCTAGGTTTCATGGTGGCTACTGTTCACTTAACGAATTTTCTTCTTCCGTTCTTTAGCTATGTGTGCTCATTTTTCCATGTTATTCTGTAATAGTGGATAATGTATGGATTGTAGTAATAGATACAACCATCTATTGTGTAGAGAAAACTCTTTATTAGTTCTTAAATATTTCTTAAAATCTAAACTTATCAAAAGGATATTTATGGAGGAAAGGCACTTATTTCCTAAATGATTTCCCCAACAGAACTAATGGTGAAAAAGAACTTGCTATATTGATCTAAATATGTGCTTTGATTTGGGTCAGGGCCACAATGTCTTTAGCAAAGATAGAGTCTGAAGAGGGAAGCAGTAACAGACTTCACAGAATAGGATCTTAAAGGAATAAGATGCTCTGATTATCCGGACATCTTCCACATTATCCAGGAATCTATCAGTCAAAGAAATCAAGAAGATGAGCAGCCACAGACAGGAAAAATTCAAATGTTTTGGTGGTTTGAGGGAGAATGCTTCCCATAGTCTGAGGCTTTTGAATACCTGGTTCCCAGCTAGAGGTGCTGTCTGGAGAGATGGAGGTGATACAACTATCCTGTAGTAGGCCATTCAGAGTAAGCTTTGACATTAAGAATCCCTGTTACTCCCAATTTTCTCTCTCTGCTTGATGCTTGCATTTCAAGATATGACCATTCAGGTTCATGAGGTTCATGGCAGTTCCTACTGCCATGCCTGCCGCCAACATGAACTCTTATCCCTCTATAATAATAAGCCCAAATAAACTTTTTTTTTCTGTAGGTTGCCATGGTCATGGTGTTTTCTCACAGCTACATAAAAATAATTAATATTGTCATTAGTAACAATAAATTAAAAGTTACCACACTTTGTGCATGACATTATCATGTCCAAGAGCCATAGCCCATCATGGGTGGGAATAAGAATGGAAGTACAGTGTTCTGTACAATTCTAGGATCATCCCAACATGAAAGAAGAAAGTCAGAATTCATTCAGGCAGCAAGCAGGGGATATTAAGGGGTGTGAGAGGAGGGGGGATCATACTCAGCTCTTATCTTTAACAGCCGTGCAACCTGTATGCCTCCTAAATACATTTCTCAAATGTTTTACAGTTCTCAACCACTAACAGTATCACAATCGTGCCAGAAACAAAGCTGTCTTCATCTAACTGCCATTATGTCTGACGCAAATCAAGTAAATAAATTCTTAATTATGTGATTGCATTTAGAATAGTTCCCACTGGTTGTTTTTCCATGATGCAGCAAACATTGTATTTTAGAAACACTAAAGTATTTATGACTCCCATATTTGAAATCTTCAATGGCTTCTCATGGTCTTTGACTGAAGACCAACGACCTCAAGAGGAGTAATGCCCTGTAGACTCTGGATTCTTCTCTCCCCACACTCAGCATTAGACAGTGATCTTTTCTTCCTTCAGTCCTGTGTACACACTCTCCCTTTGTCTGTGAAAGCTTTTGTCTTCTTTTCTATGTTTAGCTGACACCCATCTGTGTCAACTTACAGCCATAATCTTACCTTCATTGTTTACTCAAGTGCCACTTCCAGAATTATCGCTTCATTGTCAGCACCTCAAATGCAGATATCTTTGCTGCTGTGCTCTTAAACATGACCCCTGCATATCACAGCACTTACCCTTCCTTCTAAAGTGCACTCATTTTTACAGTTGGAGGCTGAACTCTCCTCTCCCACCAAGATACCAAGTGTAAGAGAGAATGGAGAGGTTATGTTTGACTTGCTGTTGCTCAGTAAGTAGTTATTCAATGAATCAATGAGGCAAAGGGATCGGCTTAAGGAGCATCACGGAAAGAGACGTACTTAATAGCTGTAACTTGCTATTTTGTGCAATCTTCTTTCCTCCACCATTCTCTACCTTTTTCTGCCACCCTGGGAACACCATAACATTAGATAAGAGAGATTTAAAAAAAAGAAGGATAGAGAAGAAAGAAAAAAGATCCCTGAATAAAGTCAGGGACCCGAAAGAAGGCGATGTTATCCTTAGACTACTTTCTGTCGATTAGGGTTATCAAGTTCTTTGGGATACGTTTGATCTTTGCCATCAGGATATCTACTTTCTTCTTGGTGTTGTTTCTTGTTTGTGCACAACTACTTAACAAACCACAACCAATAGAAACCAGCAACCAACCAACATCCAACTAACAACTCGTCTCTCTGGGCTCGAGCATCTATACACACCCTCTGAAGTGTCCCCAGCATTCCAAACATCACACATTCCAAAGACACTATGTGCAGATGGCAAAATCAGGCCCCCACTAGAGCGTGAGGCAAATAATGGTTACCTGTTATGGACAATCTAAAGAAGCCCCATATCCCACAACTAGGATTAAAATGAAAACACATTCTTATAATATTTTGTGTTTTTAAAGAAATGAAAATTCCAGAATTCTTACCACAGTTAGCCATCTTTGTGTATGATCAGTCTCCAAATACATTTTCCTCAATAAATGAAGAAGTAATTTGCCCAGATGCCTTCCTATTTAGTCATTAACCATGAGTGACTGACAAGGAAAGGTCACAAGATGATAATATTGTTCTTATTCTATTCTAATGTAGTACTAAGTGAGGACCAAATTACTCTTCTCTGAGAATAAAAGGAATAGGTTCATTTCCTTCATGCCATTCCCTCAAGGGCTCCTAGGCTTCTTAGTAGAATCTAGATGTTAATTCTTTGGCTGGAGTTGATAGCAGAGCCCATTAATTATGGCTTAAACAAATAAATTAGTTCTCCTTACACAATAGGAAGCTATGACCGATAGTTTGGGCCTTGGATCAGTTCCTTAATAACAGCATCAAGAACCCATATTCTTTCTCTCTCTTCCCTGGCACCCTTAACATGGTGATATTTGACCTCATGCTGAACATGGCAAGGCTACAACTGCTACAACTGTGGACATTCTTTGCAAGGTGCAGACATAAACAAAGGTATAAACATGTAACATCCCCCCACATACACACACCTGAAGCTTGCTGAACCAGACCTGGACTTTGTTGCCACTAAGGAGATTATCTAGGGTGAAGCCTGCCTCCCTAGATCACTCTATTGTTCAGCCTCTGTCACTGCTGCTACCTGCTGGGAGTCGGCCTAGCTGTTCTGGAGTCTACATCTGATCCTACACATGGTCACCTGCAGCTGGGATCCAAGGATGATTTGGCAGGAATGGGCTTCCCCCCTCCTTTATAAAGCATTAAAAATTTGAGCCTTGATCAAAATACTCTCTTGGTTCCATTTCTCTCTCTACCTGCCTAGATTCATTCCCTCTTCTCTTTCAGTTCCAAGATGCCTCCCAGACTCAAACCTGGACCTGAGAGCCACAGGCCAGTCCCAACATAAACACACAACAGTAGCCATGTATCTAGTCTTCAATGAGGAAGGTAAATATTTCTCTGAAAGCTACCCACAGATCTTTCTACTTCATCAACATAAGCATCCTTTGCTAAAAGAAAGGTAGGGAAATGGGGTGTAATGGTTAGAAAGCAAAAGATGAAAAAGCTGAGAAAGACTTTTTTTTTAATCATTAATCTAAATCACCTACCATGTTAATGAGTTTGTTTTATTTAGTTCTGTTTTAACCAATTAAACAGTAAATGAGAAGATAAAACATTATAGAATTGAGAAGGAAACAACATATAATTTTTCACTCAGATTAGTCTCTTCAAGTTTAAATATTTGATTTTACCAAATTTGATCATTATAGAACCAATATTGGTTTTAAATGTAACCTTATTCAAAATGAAAGTATTTGATATGAACCTAGACTTCCACTCCTGATAATGTCCCTATCCAATTCCTTAATATAATCTAATCTCTTAAGTAAAATCAGATGATATGAGACATGTCTTTGGATTAATGCTTTCTGAAATTCAATATGTAAATTTTCTTGTACATAGTATATTAACCAGTACTTACTAATTCGATGAAACCCAACTTATCTCAAATAATATTGCTCTCTTCTCCATTGTACTGTCAGAGATATGTTAAGTCTTTGCAAATATTTGAATCAAGTTCATAAATATAAATCTAACAAGATCTCAAATATACCTGAATGCTTAGGTACAAAGAAGAAGAAATTACTCTCATAATTATATGGAATAATTTGATTCCCTGTCACAAATTAAAGAATAAGATTTCTTGAAAACATGGACAGATGCTCATTTAGTTCTTCACAAATGGAAAAATTACATCATCTCCCTTTGCACACCTATGAAAGCATTCAATTAATGAAATAGAGAAAATGAAATGAAATTTCTGCAGGTAACATATTTCACATTATTTAGCAGTGTGAGTTAAATACTAGAACCCAATTATTTATTTCTGAAACATATGATTTTTGCCAAGGAAATTCATGAAAAAATAATTCAAACTGTGAAATTTGGTGCTATTATTATACTTCAGTAATGAAAAATGCTCTATGCTAATCAAAGAAATATAACTGATTCTGATTAATAATTACTCATTTGGTAAATATTTATTTAGAATCCATACAAATATTTATTCAGTAAACAATTACTGAGATCCTACTATGTGCCAAGGAATATACTCAAGATGGGGAAAAAACAAGAAGTCTCAGCATTATAAAGGGAATATCATGCCATAAAACAAATAAAACCATGGTGGGTAAGTGTTTTGTTTCCAGTGTGTAGGCTTAATTTTTTTTTATAAAACTACTATTTAGGGTTCTTAAACACTTCAACTTCCCTTCTAGACCACTGACCAAAGGTAGAGGAGAAAGATGATTACTAACAAAGGGGTTGTGGACCTATTTAGAAGTAGTTCTTTAGGGCAATTCCAATCTTTATTATCTGGATATTAGCAGTCCCGTGCAATAGCAAACAAACACGAATCAGTAACAATGGCTTGGTCCAGCAGAAACCACAAGGGTTCCATCAAATCGGCATGAGTCTGCAGAAGTGGCCAGAATCAGCTGGAATACCACAGAAGTTCTATCTACAAAGTGAAAGCCAGCGAAGACTAGCAAACAAGCAAGACTAGCAAAGTGTTGCATGGCATTGCAATACAAGAGTAACCTCTCACGGTTTATGGGATTCCACCTATACTCTTTCCAGCCATCACACACCCTCTCAAGCATACACTCCAGCAAAACATCACATGCACTCTCGTGTGTCTGTTTCAGCAAATCATCCTATCACAAGACAGGTTCCAGAAAAACATTACATGGTACAACTTAGTTTCCAAAGAAACTAGAAATGTCTATTCCATATGTGTGTGTCCCTATGTCTTTTTTTAAAATTTTTTATTAGATATTGTCCTCATTTACATTTGAAATGCTATCTCAAAAGTCCCCTATACCCTCCTCCCGCCCTGCTCCTCTACCCACCCACTCCCACTTCTTGGCCCTGGCGTTCCCCTGTACTGGGGCATATAAAGTTTGCAAGACCAAGGGGCCTCTCTTCCCAGTGATGGCCAACTAGACCATCTTCTGATACACATGCAGCTAGAGACACGAGCTCTGGGAGTACTGGCTAGTTCATATTGTTGTTCCACCTATAGGGTTGCAGACCCCTTCAGCTCCTTGGGTACTTTCTCTAGTTCCTCCACTGAGGACACTGTGTTCCACCTTATGTCTTATTTAGGATTTCTATTGCTTCAACAAAACACCATGACCATAAAGCAAGTTTTAGAGAAAAGGTTTTATTTAGTTTACACTTTCATATTGCTGTTCATCATTAAAAGAAATCAAGACAGGAACTGAAACAGGACAGAGACATGGAGGAAGGAGCTGATGTAAGGAGGCTGCTGCTTACTGGTTTGCTCCTTATGTCTTCTCAGCCTGCTTTCTTGTAGAACTGCTAGCCCAGGGATGGAACCACCTACAATGGTCTGGGTCCCCCCACATCAACTACTAATTATGAAAATGTCCTGCAGGCCTGCCTATAGTCAGATTTTATAGGGGCATTTTCTCAATTGAGGTTCCTTTGTCTCCAGTGACTTTTCTAGCTTATGTCAAATTGATATGAAATTATCCCACATGCCCCAAATTAAAGATTCTAATTTGTTAAATTTGCTAATTAAATTTGCTTACTTCATCTCTAAAATGAATAAAATTATAGAGCTTGTTTAACACATTTATATTTGGTTATATGTTTATACACGCATCTATACATAGATAGATGATAGATAGATGTCATAGATGTTAATACTGCTTAGCATATAATAAGTTCTCAATCATGAGAGTATTTAATGCTTTACATTTTATTCTATTGTTTCATATGTAGTGTCTTACAAAATGCATATTTGAAGGGTAGACTATCAGTCTGAAAACATTGCCAAAGCTTCACTTAACAACAATAGGAGATTTGGATATTAAAGGACACAGAGGAATCCACTAAGAGAATAAGAGTAAGAAAATATTCTAAGCAGACAACATGATGATTTTACACAGGCACCAGGCTCAGAATCCCACAGTGGGTAGGAGAAACTGGATCAAGAATCTTGTAAGCAGTGTCCCTGTGGTGACAGACAAAAGAGGCAGATATCTGGTGAGATTAGAAAAACAACTTGAATAGTGATTGAGATGTTTGGAAGTTTAGCCATGGAAAGTGGAAAATGAATGCATTCCCATTGTCTTTTGTTACCATTAAGCATCACCCACCAATCACCATATTATTTAAACATAACCACTCTCACAGTCATGGACTCAGCCACATACTCATGCTTACAATGTTACTATGCTTATAAAGAAGTGGAATTGAGGAGTCACAAGCAGAAAGAAGATGACTATGGGATTGGGGATTTGATCCCTGTACCTAGGATTCCTCAGCTACAGTTTTGAATACTTGTCAGCAGTTTAAAATCTGAATGAGAATGTATTAAAAAGGACCATCTATCTTATGAGATTTAGAAACCAATTACCAGGCACTTAATATAGGCCTGTCAATGGAATAAATGCTTGGATGTATAATTTATGCAATTTACTTCTTACAATTAGTGGGTTGGTTCAATTAACAACGTCAACTTACAAAAGAGGAAACTGAGGCTAAAAGATGATGCAGCTACATAGAGACAGAGTCATGATTTCTACTGAGCTCTGTTCAATTTGAGAGCCTACAGGCATTCACTCAGATTCTCTCTTGAAGAAGTAAGTACATGTGATCATAATGGATTTTCTCTCTTGACCACTCCCAGTGCTCACTGTGGAATGAAGGATGTGGGTTTTCTTTTCCAACTCCAGATCAAGGAACACACCATGCTCAAAACTTTGGGTTCCAGAAAAGTAGTCAGAACATCTGGTGTCAAGATAGATACCCATCCAATTTCGATGTCGCTTCTGGCTTCGGGACTTTCCAAATATGTCGATGATCTTCCCAACACAATTTTAGGAAGTACATTATAAGTACCATTTATCTTTGGAAATAAATGAAGTACAAAAGTCCTCAACTTCATCAGAATAGCCAGCTGGGGTTCAGCAGTTATGAGCCCCTGCTCCCCAACTCAGAGACCCTGCTTCATTCATGCTATGTTCCTATTTTGTTTTCATAGTATTCAGTCCTTCACATTTCATTCTCAGTAGAGTAACGGGAATGTAATAATATTCAAAATACATGTAAAGTGGAAAAAAGGAGAATTTCTTCTCTTTGAACAATCTCATAGCTCTGTGGCATAACTCCATATGGCAGATCAGCACTGAAGTTGTCTAGATTTAGAGTCATACCTATTTGTCTATCCTTTTCTATCAAATTGTTTCACAATAGGTTTCTAAATCCCAACAAAAGCAAAATCCAGAATATATGTAAACTAACATGAAATAAGAATATATTTCCCGAGGGACATTAATATATAATTCATATATGTGTGTGTGTGTGTGCATGCATCTGTGTAATTATTAGTAAAACCATAGCTAATTTTTGCATTGTATCACTTTAAGAAGAGATTAGCAGCACTTAATCAACTAGGCAAATTAAATTATCACAAAATGTCTACATTGTGCTATTGAGCTACTCAATGATTAAATAAACCCCCTTCCCGTTTAGCCCTAATAATGAAGTATATATCAACTACTGCTATTAAGCCCAAACAAAATTTATGAGGAGATGGAAATGTGTTCAGTAACTAGAACCACTAACTAGTATGCAATGAGCCTTTTTATTACTGATAGTGTTTAGTATTCATGGATTTAAAATAATTAGCAATATTGCTAAGATCTGTGACTTACTTGGGGTTTTGTGTTGCAAGTTATGAAGATAAAACCTAATGATATTTTTCTCTAAAAAGATGACAATGCACAAATTATTTAAAATTCATGTTCCCGTTCAAGCAAGAGAAAGTTTAAAAATCACATGGGGAGAAATTGACATTGGATTAACCACAAGATACATAGAATGGATTTTAAGACAACGTATCATACTAAGCTATATGCAATTAAATGAATGCTAATATGGTTTAATAATATATTTACAGCATTTTAACAAACCTCTTTCTCCATGTTTTTGTATGTATGCCTTCATGAAAGAACAAGAATTGTCTTTCTTCTGTAGCAATGTGATCCCAATGATGCCACTGTTGCTCATTAACTTGGGCAATTTATTTTATTTTTTATTTTGTCAGAGATTTGAGAAGACAAAAAAAGTCCTCATAAGATTACAATTTACTATAGGAAGCCATACAGGCAGTAGGCCATAGATATGGCTACATCCACACTCAAAGGGCTGTAAACACATCCTGTGAGGAGGAGGGTCTTTGGGGGATGGCTTTTATAACACTGAGAAATGGAGTCAAGCACAAAGGTGATGCATACAAAGCCTAGACTTTAGAGACACTGCTTCATTCTACATTCTACTACTGCCTGGCATCAATACTGAAAAGACATTATCTAACATCTAAGAACCTCATTTGTGATTCCAAAATCCTGTGTAAGCCTTGTGCAATCATTCTGCAAGTAACATGAAGTGACCCGTGCTTTGCACAATAGGTATGCAGGAGTGTTACAATTATCTTTACACTCTAAGAACCAATGGCAGCACTGAAAGTACAGCGTGTATATCCTTGATGCCAGAGACATTAATTGAGCATTCCAAGAGAGCAACTTATTTTAGTGTGTGTGTGCAAAAACAACGTATGCTACTTCAGTCTAAAGAGACGAATTTCCCAGATAACTTGGCTCTGAGTCAAGAGAGAAAGAGTATATTTTGAGAGTATAGATGCCTTAATATACATGTTTGACTTATTTTTGAATTTATAGAGATGATAATTTATATCATCTTTGAAGTTCTTAACTTTACGAGATGAGGATCAGTGCCTATTTTTCTGACTGTTTTATTTTCGTACCCAGTGGTGATTGACACTGAGTCTGAATGCAACTTCTGTGAAATTAGAGACAACGTTATCTAGAGTAGCATTGCTTCATGTGCCCTTTTTATCATGTTCATCAAGGATCTAAACGTTTAACAATTCTTTGATAGGAGAATTCATGCTTGGAGCACCTTTTCCAATGATATTCCACTGAGCAGCCAATGAAGTATGATTTTGTTTTATTAGTAGCACACAATCACTGAACATGCCTATGAGATATAATATAATATGCCAATATACATACGGGATATAGTGTTCTGTGGTCATATCACACTAGTGTTTTCTTTTGTGTTATCATTTCCTCATGTTTTGAGCTGTTAAGAACCACTGTTGAACTTCTTCCAACATACACAATAGAGAGTCATAGTGTCATCACCTTCTGTGGGATCTTTGGCCTCAGTCCCTCTGAGCAATCATATATTTTCCAACATCCCTCTCAGTCTTAAACAATCAATGCTTCACCTTCAGATCAACTTTTTTAGTGAAATTTGGGATTTCTAACATAACCTTACTTAATGTTACTCAGAACTTTAAATGCCTCTCAAAAAGGAGGGGGAGAAAATCTTTGGGACTTCAGAAAAAAACATCCCTTTTAACCATATGAACTATATCTGTAATCAAGAACTTATTTCAAATGGACGAATAAGTTACAGTAAGTGTGATTAGTCAGAAATCCAGCCATCAAGAAAGTACAATAAAGTAGAGATTCTTAAAAAAAAATCAAAAAACATTTGTCAAATTCTTGGAATGTAGCCAATGTAAATTGCAAAACATTATGAATTTCTTAAATGAACTGTTTAGAATGTCAAAGTAGAAACACAAAAAGAGACAACATCTGTTGTGGTATATCTCCTCCCAAATATGCCCGGGCAATGAAAACACAACACAGTTCATATGATTACATGCTGTGCACCTAGGTTGGGCAGATCTACCGCTACACTACCATCTTCCACATCTATGAGACCCCTTAGAACTTGTGATTTCTCCAGGCCATGTGCTTCTGCTCTGCATTTCTTCTTCTTCCTCCTCCTCTGCATCCTCTTCCTCTTCCATGTTCTCCTTCTCTCTCCCACCTTATGCTCCACCTTCCCTTTTATCTGTCCAATCATCAGCTCTCCTTTATTTTACAATTTAAGGTGGGAAGCACGTTTACAGGAAGTCACCTGAGTGCTGACTCATTCCCTGATCACAGCCATTCACAGGAGAACGGAATTAACATCAGATATTATTAACCCCAGGGCTATCCACAACAAACATCAGAGAGCTTCCTCAACGAAATATGCTTATGTGATAAAGTAGAAGAAAATGTTTTACTATATAACCTGCACATTTCCTCTTTGCCTCTTCAGGCTCTATGTAAAGTCAGGAAACCTTTGTGGCAGGAAGTTCTAAATTTTTTCCTTCTCTTTGGCTTTTATGTAGCTGTTGCTAACCTTTCTAAGGAGGTGGTGGGGGGGCGAGATATACGGAAGGTGTTCAATACAGAGATATAGCAAACTAGACCACTAGTTTCTGGCTCCTATTAACCATTGAGCCATTAGCCTTAAGGATTACATATTGACTACAAGGAAAAGAATTAAAAAAAAAAAGAATGAGTATCTTTCTATTACAATGAAATTAAGGAACCAATGATAACCACAAAATGAAATTCAATGTGGAAAAGAAAGGGTCCCTTCTGTACTATTGACATTGATCTTTGGATGTAGAGGTTGACAAAGGTCTAATTTCACTTTAGAAATGTGCATGTAAAATGTCTGTGAGCCATGATTGACAAATAGATGGCTCTTGAATTAAATTTAAACTGGCCCTCTGCTTCTTCTTTGTACGATGTTTAAATTATCCCTTCAATGTATTTCCTATGAGAGAAGATTGAGAGATGAACAAACCAAGTCATGCCAAAAGGTCAACTATTCAGTCCAAACATAATTCATGAGGAATATGGGTACCTGCCTATCAAAAAAATTAAAAAATATTAAAAAAGGAAAGAAAAAAATCCCAAACTCTCTCCCTTGATTCTTGGAACAGCTGTCAGATTTTATTCCAGATGGTGATGATTGATGGAGCCACTGCCATGGACCATTCTTTAGCTGGTTCTCTAAGCAGGTTATTTTACTGAGGATTCATTAATGCCAATTATAATCTTTGATTAAGGCTGTGCTTGACAAATGAGGCTTTTTGCAATACTTCCATCCAGACATGGATTTACAGCTAAAGGTTAGCGTAATCGATATGCTGGACAGTGTATTGTCAGAAACTGGAGTTGTTGGAATAGCTCGTGCAGTGCTGCCAGTGGCATTCCATCTATCACAGCTGCCCACTAAGAACGAACCTGGCCATGTTCCATTAATCTCCTCCATCTCAATCAGTAGTGAGGTTGTAGGAAATTAGACCGGCTATTAAAAAGGATGCTGCTTAGAATTTTTCAAGGAAATGACTGCTAAGAATTTTAACAAGAAAACAAAAGGGTTTCTTTGCCCTTCTGTGGTTGTTACATCACTTGGGGCCACATGCTAGAAATAATCAGGGCTAACTTTTATAATCTCATGAAAGTAAGCATCTTTTGGAACTAGCCACTTCCTTCTGTAATGACTGAGAAGCCACTCTGTAAACTGAGTTTAAAAGTTGGCAGGGTATATGCTTGAGCCCCATAGGACATTCCTTGGGGAATTGCTTTAAAGACTGTCATCAGAAGTTGCTACTAGAAATAAAATATAAAAGCCCAGCTCTGTTTCATTTTGTTGTGCGTTCCCCGAAGCATCAGAGCTGAGGCTCAAATATGCTAGGTATATAGACTTATGAAGCACTGGGCTATCAAGCCATTTGTCCTCCTCTTCTTCGTCCAAAAGAGACCCATGGGACTAGACTTTCAGCATGTTCACAGTGAAGTTCAATTTTCTACAGATATATTGGATTGACTGAGAGGCATAAGCTAGAGAAAACACAACTCCTGCTGAGATGGCTAAATGAGAAGTCAGACATGCCAAGGCAAAGAAAGTCGAGGGCTTGGAAAGGCCCTGGAAGGAGCAGTAAGCTGAAACAAGTGTTACAGGGGGCCCAGCCACATTCACACAAGATCTCTTTCCATAAAATCAAACCACAAAGTAGGGCAGTATTGGCCAGAAAGGGAAGAAAGAAGACAATGTGACAGTGTGTTGGGGAAAATAACTTCTTGGGGACACTTTGGATTTGAAGTGCTACACCAACAATGGAGTAGCAAAGGAAGCCACTTCTGATAGGTCCAAGGTCTTGAGAAGACCAAGAGCGGGCAACATAGAAGAGGGGAGTCGGGGCTGGTGATGGGGTATGAATGGTGGCAGACAGGCAAAAAGCCATCCGAGATTTATAGACAAAATCTCCCACTAAGACTGAAAAAGAAAGACCTCTCTAAGTCCTTGAGGTTGGCTAAGTGCTTAAGACCACTTGCTTCTCAATCATGAAGCCACAAGTTCAGATTCCAGCACTCACCTCAGAAGTGCTATCTAACCTAGAACTCCAGAGACAAGGTATCATCCATATGTATGTATACACTCACAAGTCACACACACACTTATAAACATTAAATGAAAGTTTCTTTGTTTTTTTGTTTTTGTTTTTGTTTTGTTTTTTGAAGCTTGAGTATGCCACAATGTCCTGACCTGGACTGGAAAATAGAGAAGGTTACAATTTGAGTAAGTTCTGTTTGTAAAATAGCAGCTGCCAAGACCTATCAATACCTATCAGTATTGATTCCACAAGGTGCACTAAGGAAAGACTTCAGGATCTAATGCCAACAAAAAATATGATTGCTATGATAAACCCTTATTATTCCTGGCTGCAAAACTAAGTGGTCACATTTTTATTTTTCATCCCATTTCCAGAAAACCAGTAACCTGGTTTTATCCATCATTTTCTTCTTCTTCTTCTTCTCCTCCTCCTTCTTCTCCTTCCTCTTTCTCTTCTTCCTCTTCCATTTCTTCTTCATCCTACTCCTTTTTCTCCTCCTCCTCATCATCATTTGAATTAGTAGAGCTCAACATCTGGTTGTCACACATGTTTCTCTTTTTGATGAGTGTACATTATTTTTGCCCCATGTGCTTGTTTTAAAAATCTGACATATAGTTAATGATGCCATTTCTGTGTGTTATGACCTCTATCTTCTCTATAGTTAACTAATATATTGATGTAATAATACTTTGAAACCCTTAAAAGATAACTCAGATACACAAAATTGTTTTTGTTTGTAGTGGACATTGAACTCAGGACCTCACATGCAATAGGTAGGCATTCTGCCACTAAGCTATATTCCAAGCATGGGCTTACGAAGTTGCCCAGGGTAGCCTTGAACTTGTGCTCCTTCTGCCTCAGTCTCTCAAGTAGCTAGGATTACAGATCTCCACCAGCAGACTTGCCTAAGGTTGTTTTTATATGAAAAATTTATGGAAGAGAATTTCTTCATTTCTGTGTCATCACCCTACTGGTAGTAGTCAGAGAACTCAGTACTGCTATAATACTAAAGGCTGTGTTGAAATTCCAGACCTTGTGTTTCAAAGTAAAACACTTTCTGGATGGTTCAATTATGCATGCCTTTTAACAACATAGGCAGCAATCCCTACAGTTTATCCTTGCTAGTAAGAGAATGAGACACTGAACAGATAGGCTTGAAGGAAGGGGAGAAGGAATGTCATGTGGCTTACTACCTAAAACTGAAGATCCTTTGGGCAGTGAGAAGCAGAAGGGAGGCATGGGATGCAGAAAGGGCTCCTTGATGTATGTGATTGTGAAGTCCTGTCTGGCTGTTTCACCCTCTTCGTGGGATGCATCACAGGAGAGTAAAGCTGGAAACAAGATTACCAATTAACCAGCTCTAATGATCAAGTTGAGACTGAATAATTGTTTGTTGAAATGGGGCCTTTTCCATAATAAGAGCCTATGTGATAAATGTGCATCCTCAAATATACCTCAGCTAAAAGTTTGAAATTGAATTTGGCAATGGAAACAACTGGAGTGAAAACAACTCTGGGCAGTACAGAGAGACTGCTGTGTTCCACTGCATAGTGCCTGATTATGTGTCTATTGTCCAAAGAATGTCATTAGTATTGGAAGTGGGATACACAATGGAGAGAAGACATTCACAATTGCTGAGAGAGGGAAACGGGAACATGGAGGTATTTTGGTTTATTCTCTAGCAAAGCAGTTCTAAGTGCTTTTTAAATGAAAGCAGATAATAGCAAGGCTGGAGGATGAATGGCAGACTGCAAACAATGCACAAATAACACAGTTTCCTTGATGTTCCCCAAGATGCCTGCTTCAAAGCGTGTCTTCTGCTGACTGTCGGAGCCCTTAGAACAGCTGGCAAGAGCCAGATGTCAACGGCACAGCTCTGGTCTTCTGAGATTCTCTCTCTCTCTCTCTCTCTCTCTCTCTCTCTCTCTCTCTCTCTCTCTCTCTACTCTCTCTCTCTCCTCTCTCTCCCTCTCCCTCTCCCTCTCCCTCTCCCTCTCCCTCTCCCTCTCCCTCTCCCTCTCCCTCTCCCTCCCTCCCTCCTTCCCTCCCTCCCTCCTTCCCTTCCTCCCTCCCTCTCACTCTGATTTTTCTTTGTCACTCAAATTTAGCATGCTAGTCTGCTTCCCACCACTACAACAAATACCCAGAATAAACGTATTTATGAAAAAGAAACTTTTCTTTTGTATTGCGACTTTGGAGGCCTCAGCTGTGCCTAAAAATGTGCCTAAAGACATGTCTAAAGAAGATATGTCCTCTCACCACAAGGCTGTAAATATAGAAGAAAGGAACATATTCCCATTATCCCCTTCAAGGTAGCTGGATAATCCTCAGAGGACTTCCAACTTGGCCTCAATTCTGACTTTCCAGCACCTTTGCACTGTGCTAGGATTTGAACAAACCCTTGACAACCTGGGCCTCAGTTGGCTATATCAATCCTAAAGTGTAGAACTCACATCCAGTGTTCCACAGGGAACAATAAACATTCAAGTACACAGGACCCAAGAGGAATTTTTGTTTAGATGAAATCTGTACAGAACAAGCAGAGGGCAAGTTTTAAAATGCAGACCGTAGTTTCTGAGCTCACACATTACAGTTTTCAACTTCTTTTCTTTGTCCACTATTGCCTTTGATCCGCAAGGTTTCTCCTGGCCTAGATCTGCTATGGCTTCCTTCTAAGCCACACTGTGCTCTCTCTGAGTTCTGGTTTAAACCACCTTTCCTTCATTCTGTCTTTACAGTCTCAACTTCATCTGGAAAGCAATACTTTTTATCTGAAAATTTCCAAGCCAGATATCAGATTTAAATTGAAAGTTTGTCTAGCAACAATGCCTTTATTCCATTATTAAGACTCAGAGTATCTTGAAATCTCCATGGTCTCAATTTTAAGTGTATGGATGTGATATATTATAACTTTCCTCACTGAAATGTATAATCTGCAAGTGATGATGCCAGATATGTTTTAACTATACATAGTGCTGTCATAATGAACGCATGTTGTATGGAGAGAAATTCAATTTATAGACTACTTCTTAGTCAAGATATGTTGAAATGTTGATTTAGTAGAAGTATTACAAGATTCATCTATACCACTCATGGATAGACACTCCAATGAATCTAAGTCATCCTAAGAAGAATATCACAGCACTGTTCATGCTATCCAAGCTATGGAACCTACGCAGATGTCTAGCAACAGATGACTACATAGGGAAGGCTTGATATATTTTAGATGGATAGATAGATAGATAGATAGATAGATAGATAGATAGATAGAGCTTCATTGTATATATATAATAATGAATATTTCTAAATGTATGGATAATGTTTCATATGTGAAAATCAGCATCTATACAAAGTCAATAAATATTATAGCTGTGCTTGTATCTGTTTTAATGCTGGAGCATGCACATCATTTCCTCAGTCTGTTAGGTAATGAGACAATAAACTTATGGATCTGGTCTTCTCCTCTCCTCCATAGAACACAATTCATCTTTTTAAAAATAAATAGGGCCTTGATTCTTGGCTGTGGTTGCACATGATAATCACAAGAACCAGAGAGTATGTATGACAAGTTCAACCCAAGCAGATCATTATACAAAAAGAGTGAATGCAATTCTGTGAAAACATTAATAGATCACTATCAATAATACCTAAAGATAATAGGAAGGAAGGAAGGAAGGAAGGAAGGAAGGAAGGAAGGAAAGAGGGAGGGAGGGAGGGAAGGAGGGAGGGAAGAAGGAAGGAAGGAAGGAAGGAAGGAAGGAAGGAAGGAAGGAAGGAAGGGAGGGAGGGAGGGAGGGAGGGAGGGAGGGAGGGAGGGAGGGAGGAAGGAAGAAAGGAAGGAAGGAAAGAGGGAGGGAGGGAGGGAGGGAGGGAGGGAGGGAGGGAGGGAGGGAGGGAAGGAGGGAGGGAAGAAGGAAGGAAGGAAGGAAGGGAGGAAGGAAGGAAGGAAGGAAGGAAGGAAGGAAGGAAGGAAGGAAGGAAAGAAGGAATGATTAATAATTCTGGGAACCATATAACTCAAGCCTAACTGACTCCCTAAGTATACTTGCATCTAATCAGAGAGCTTGTTTGTTTTGTTGTGCTGGTAGTAGTCTTGTAGAGTGGTTGTTGATGGTGATGGTGTTTTGTTTTTTGTTTGATTGGTTGTTTTGGTTTTTCTGTTTTTGGGGTTTTTGTTTTGTTTTGTTTTGCTGTGGTAGGTTTATTGTGACACTCTCTATTCTCTATTCACACAAGAAAGTTAAAAGAAGCTCTCCTGGCAGGTACTGAGGGAGCAGTCGTTCCAAACAAGCAGACTCTCAAGTCTTATGAATCACTTTCAGGAAACACTCTAAGTATTATCTAGGATAATTATGCAAGTGTTGTTACAGAACGTATTCTCTCAATGATCATTGAAGAAAAAAAAAGCTCCCTTATTCTCTTAATGTTTTTATAACATTTTTGAAAAGTATTATTAGAGCAGACTGAAAAGAGAATTCTTAATAATGTGTGAAGATCATACATATGTCATAACACGTAGAAATGCATTGGCCAAATAAATTACTTCTTTAGTACATGGTACAATAATTTTAATTTAAATTACATTCTTTCATTTAAACAGTGCTGCCTTCCAAATAACATTTGTGTAGAGTAGTACATTTGTCTATGATGGTACTCAGAAAGAGTTGTGCTTATACGGCACTATTTTTCCAAATACTATTTCACTATCAGAGAACATTTTGAAAAGCTGCATACACCTATTCAAATTCTAATGAAACATAAACCAGACACATTTAAACTTTCAGTAAAATATCATCTGGAGGAAAAAAACTCAATCTCGTTTGGCTGATTGTGTGCCATTGCTACATTTGCAAATAAATTATTCTTGGCTGCATAAAACTTCACAGAACAAATTCTGCTCAGAAGATTAAATGACTTTGAAACTGATACTCAATAATGGAAAAGTCACTATCGCTTTATAAAAGCTACTTCTAATTTAATGGGTTATCAGAACAAAATAAGAGCTAGATACAGAGTCAAATGTAAACAAACCTGGGGGGAAGTATTAAGCTGGAAATAAATGCAGAGAGAAGTCTTGTGCCAAGATCCAAATTGAAAGATTTTTTCATTTCCGTGGTCCTTTTACGTTTCTGGATTATGATGAGGACTTGATTAATTTGAGGCATTCTTTGGTGCTATTGAGTCCAATTTCGAGCAAATGGGTGATGTACCACACTTCAAACCACTCCTCAATGCTAGAGGATGCAGTGAGACAAATTATGTATTTCTCCAATTAGTTCTTCTTACGTTTTCGTGTCTACATAAAAGGTAAGATCCTCAAGAAAGCAGGGTGGTTATAGCTGTCTCCTGAGAGGATCTGCCAGAGCCTGACATATACAGAGTTGGATGATCACAGCCAACCATTGAACTGATCATGGATCCCCAATGGAGGAGTTAGAGAAAGGACTGAAGGGGCTGAAGGGGTTTGCAACCCCGTAGGAAGAATAACAGTATCAACCAACCAGAGCTCCTAGGGTCGAAACCACCAACCGAGGAGTGCATATGGACGGACCCATGGCTCCAGCCATATATGTAAGCAGAGGATGGCCTTGTTGGCCATCAGTGGGAGAAGAGGACCTTGGTTCTGTGAAGGCTCAATGCCCCAGGGTAGAGCAATGTGAGGGCAGGAGGTGGGAGTGGATGGCTTGGTAGGGGAACACTCTCAAAGAAGCCAGAGGAGGGGGGGTGGGATAGGGGGTTTCTGGAGGGGGATTGGAAAAGGGGATAACATTTGAAATGTAAATAAATAAAATATCCAATAACAAAATGACTAAGGAAAAAAGAGAGAAAGCAGGGTGGGTGGGTATTTGTTACACACACTGCTGTGCTCTCAGCTTCTGTCAGATGCTCAGGAGCATTGGCTCAATGCTATTCGTTGTCTAATAAATGACATGAGAATGAAGAGTTGTGGACCTTGTGATCATGTTCCTACCACAGGAAAGAATCATGTCAGGGGAGAGGAGCAGTTCCTTGCGGGAAAAGTATAAGCCACTCAGGTATTATTCTAAAGCTGATATTTTATGATATATACAACCCACAATGAATTTACCGTGTGATGTAGTGTTTCATGAAGACTGACTGCTAGAGATCAAAGCTCTCACTGTTCTCAATTTCTCAGCATGCTCTGACCACCCTACTGCTGCCCACTCTGATTTAACACTGCAGTGAAATGTTTTTGAAAAGGGAGAAAGTTACTCTAAGAACCATAGTAATAATTAGAGAGGAGAAAGTAAAAATAATTAACAATAATATTGCAAACTAGTCTAAAAGGATTATTACAGACTTTATTCTTATAAATGGGTTTATTAGGCTGACTAACACTGTAATAGGGTGAGGCAGTCTAATAATGACCTTCTCCCCTTCTTCTCAGACTGAGCTGAGTACCAAGCTCAGTCTGCAATAGTGGAGGCCTTGGCGGTGCTAATCTGGTGCCAAAGACTTAGAGAATTCCTGCAGAGCCTTGATCTTCCATCCACATTGGAATGACAAAAAAAAAAAAATGAGTTTTGATGTTTAAAAGGTTGTCAATGGTGTCAATGAGATAAACCTCCTGACCACAAAGAAGAAAAATTGAGCAGTCATCCCTGCCCTCTTGCTAAACAAAATTGGTCTGAGAGTTTCACTTTACTCTGACTTATATAAACTAATAGAAGAGATGAATGGGACCATATCCATGAGGACCTGATACTGGTAGTAAAGGGAAGAGTCACAGGTGAGCAAAAGGCCATGAAATTTCAATTAGAAATGAAGAGAGGCTTCAGTGATCCATTACATCAAGTGCCAATGACACTAAATAATCACCAGAGGGCTAGAGAGATGGCTCAGCAGGGAAGAAGAGCAGGGAAGACTCTCTCAGAAGACCAAGCTTCAGTTAGCAGTGCTCACACTAAAGCTTACAGCCATTTATAACTCCAGGCCCACATATCTGATGCCCTCTTTCTTCTGGCATCCACAGCCACTGTATGCATGTGGTGAATAGACATATATGCAGGCACACCACTCACACATACAAAATAAAAATTAATAAAAATCCCCCCAAATCTCAATAGCTTAACATTTCAAAGTTACTGAGTCTAATGTAAATGATTTTTTTTTTTTTTTTGCATTATGAAACATGATCGGTGTGTGAGGTAGAGGGTTTGTTTATTAGCCTGGTTAATCACAAACTGTCTGCATCATTAAGACTCACATTATTCTCTCTCTTTTTTTTTTTTTTACTTTTTATTAGGTATTTTCCCCATTTACATTTCCAATGCTATCCCAAAAGTCCCCCATACCCTCCCCCCAACTCCCCTACCCACCCACTCCCACTTTTTGGCCCTGGCGTTCCCCTGTACTGGGGCATATAAAGTTTGCGTGTCCAATGGGCCTCTCTTTCAAGTGATGGCTTCCTAGGCCAGCTTTTGATACATATTCAGCTAGAGTCAAGAGCTCTGGGGTACTGGTTAGTTCATAATGTTGCACCTACAGGGATGCAGATCTCTTTAGCTCCTTGGATACTTTCTCTAGCTCCTCTATTGGAGGCCCTGTGATCCATCCAATAGCTGACTGTGAGCATCCACTTATGTGTTTGCTAGGCCCCAGCCTAGTCTCAAAAGAGACAGCTATATCAGGGTCCTTTCAGCCAACCCTTGCTAGTGTATGCAATGGTGTCATTGGTTGGAGGCTAATTATGGAATGGATCCCTGGATATGGCAGTCTCTATATGGTCCATCCTTTTGTCTCGGCTCCAAACTTTGTCTCTGTAACTCCTTCCATGGGTGATTGTTTCCAATTCTAAGAAGGGGCAAAGTGTCTACACTTAGGTCTTCGTTCTTCTTCAGTTTCATGTGTTTAGCAAATTGTATCTTATATCTCGCTATAATAAGTTTCTGGGCTAATATCCACTTATCACTGAGTACATATCATTTGAGTTCTTTTGTGATTGGGTTACCTCACTCAGGATGATACCCTCCAGGTACAACCATTTGCCTAGGAATTTCATAAATTCATTCTTTTTAATAGCTGAGTAGTACTCCATTGTGTAAATGTACCACATTTTCTATATCCATTCCTCTGTTGAGGGGCATCTGGGTTCTTTCCAGCTTCTGGCTATTATAAATAAGGCTGCTATGAACATAGTGGAGCATGTGTCCTTCTTACCAGTTGGGGCATCTTCTGGATATATGCCCAGGAGAGGTATTGCGGGATCCTCCAGTAGTACTATGTCCAATTTTCTGAGGAACCTCCAGACTGATTTCCAGAGGGGAAAAGCTTGCAATCCCACCAACAATGGAGGAGTGTTCCTCTTTCTCCACATCCTTGTCAGCATCTGCTGTCACCTGAATTTTTCATCTTAGCCATTCTGACTGGTGTGAGATGAAATCTCAGGGTTGTTTTGATTTGCATTTCTCTGATGATTAAGGATGTTGAACATTTTTTCAGGTGCTTCTCAGCCATTCAGTATTCCTCAGGTGAGAATTCTTTGTTTAGTTCTGAGCCCCATTTTTAATGGGGTTATTTGATTTTCTGGAGTCCACACTCTTGAGTTCTTTATATATATTGGATATTAGTCCCCTATCTGATTTAGGATAGGTAAAGATCCTTTCCCAATCTGTTGGTGACCTTTTCGTCTTATTGACGGTGTCTTTTTGCCTTGCAGAAGCTTTGCAGTTTCATGAGGTCCCATTTGTCAATCCTTGATCATATAGCATAAGCCATTGCTGTTCTACTCAGGAATTTTTTCCCCTGTACCCATATCTTCAAGGCTTTTCCCTACTTTCTCCTCTATAAGTTTTAGTGTCTCTGGTTTTATGTGAAGTTCCTTGATCCACTTAGATTTAACCTTAGTACAAGGAGAGAAGAATGGGTCGATTCGCATTCTTCTACATGATAACAACCAGTTGTGCCAGCACCATTTGTTGAAAATGCTGTCTTTCTTCTACTGGATGGTTTTAGCTTCCTTGTCGAAGATCAAGTGACCATAGGTGTGTGGGTTCATTTCTGGGTCTTCAATTCTATTCCATTGGTCTACTTGTCTGTCACTATACCAGTACCATGAAGTTTTTATCACATTTGCTCTGTAGTATAGCTTCAGGTCAGGCATGGTGATTCCACCAGAGGTATTTTTATCCTTGAGAAGAGTTTTTGCTATCCTAGGTTTTTTGTTATTCCAGATGAATTTGGAGATTGCTCTTTCTAATTTGTTGAAGAATTGAGTTGGAATTTTGATGGGGATTGCATTGAATGTGTAGATTGCTTTTGGTAAGATAGCCATTTTCACATTGTTGATCCTGACAATCCATGAGCATGGGAGATCTTTCCATCTTCTGAGATCTTCTTTAATTTCTTTCTTCAGAGACTTGAAGTTTTTATCATACAGATCTTTCACTTCCTTAGTTAGAGTCATGCCAAGATATTTTATATTAATGGTGACTATTGAGAAGGGTGTTGTTTCCCTAATTTCTTTCTCAGCCTCTTTATTCTTTGTGTAGAGAAAGGCCTTTGACTTGTTTGAGTTAATTTTATATCCAGCTACTTCACCGAAGCTGTTTATCAGGTTTAGGAGTTCTCTGGTGGAATTTTTAGGGTCACTTATATATATTATCATATCATCTGCAAAAAGTGATATTTTGACTTCCTCTTTTCCAATTTGTATCCCCTTGATCTCCTTTTGTTGTTGAATTGCTCTGGCTAGGACTTCAAGTACTATGTTGAAGAGGTAGGGAGAAAGTGGGCAACCTTGTCTAGTCCCTGATTTTAGTGGGATTGCTTCCAGCTTCACCATTTACTTTGATGTTGGCTACTGGTTTGCTGTAGATTGCTTTTATCATGTTTAGGTATGGGCCTTGAATTCCTGATCTTTCCAAGACTTTTATCATGAATGGGTGTTGGATCTTGTCAAATGCTTTCTCCGCATCTAAGGAGATGATCATGGGGTTTTTGTCTTTGAGTTTTTTTATATAATGGATTATGTTGATGGATTTCCATATATTAAACCATTCCTGCATCCCTGAAATAAAACCTACTTGGTCAGGATGGATGATTGCTTTAATGTGTTCTTGGATTCGGTTAGCAAGAATTTAATTGAGTATTTTTGCATCTATATCCATAAGGGAAATTGGTCTGAAGTTCTTTATCTTTGTTGGATCTTTCTGTGGTTTAGGTATCAGAGTAATTGTGGCTCCATAGAATGAGTTGGGTAGAGTTCCCTCTACTTCTATTTTGTGGAAAAGTTTGTGCATAACTGGAATTAGATCTTCTTTGAAGGTCTGGTAGAACTCTGCACTAAACCCATCTGGTCCTGGGCTTTTTTTGGCTGGGAGATTATTAATGACTGCTTCTATTTCTTTGGGGGATATAGGACTGTTTAGATTGTTAACTTGATCCTGATTTAACTTTGGTACTTGGTATCTGTCTAGAAATTTGTCCATTTTGTCCAGGTTTTCCAGTTTTGTTGAGTATAGTCTTTTTTAGAAGGATCTGATGGTGTTTTGGATTTCTTCAGGATCTGTTGTTATGTCTCCCTTTTCATTTCTGATTTTGTTAATTAGGATGCTGTCCCTGTGCCCTCTAGTGAGTCTAGCTAAGGGTGTATCTATCTTGTTGAATTTCTCAAAGAACCAACTCCTTGTTTGGTTAATTCTTTGAATAGTTCTTGTTTCCACTTGGTTGATTTCGCTCCCGAGTTTGATTATTTCCTGCGGTCTACTCCTCTTGGGTGAATTTGCTTCCTTTTTTTTTCTAGAGCTTTTAGATGTGTTGTCAAGCTGCTAGTGTGTGCTCTCTCCAGTTTCTTCTTGGAGGCACTCAGAGCTATGAGTTTCTTCTTAGAAATGCTTTCATTGTGTCCCATAGGTTTGGGTATGTATTCTCTGTAAGGACACAATCCAATTTTTACTTATGAATTACAAATAAAGTTTTGAGATTTAACCTTAATTTTTCTACTGTGATTTCTATGTGAAACCACCTATATGTTCACTTATATATAGGTATTAAAAGAGAAATCTCAAAAGGCAATTTGAACTAATTTGAACATATGTATATGCCACTAGAGACTGTCCATCATACAAAAGTTACATTATGCAGCAAGAAGAATATCGTGAAATAACTGAAGCTAAATTAGACTGGTTGAAAACATTCTATAGAGAGTTATCCTGGAAAATTCACCAGATATAAATAATAGCCTCTTTCTGCCACTAGCTGACAAAGTGACCTTGATCAAATGTTTGAAAATTTGACCCTAAAATGGAACTTACAAGACAGAATGAATTTTTACAGTGATTCTAGCGTTAATTTTCTAACATAAAATCCCATTGGATAGGGATGGCTTATACAGTGTTTCCAGTCTCCAGGATGTAAGAAACAAAACAAATACTGACAGATTAGAAAATGAACATATGAATCCTCTACTGTATGTGAGTAGGATGAAGAAGAGGAAAGAGAAGGAGGAGCAGAAGAAGGAAAAATAGAAGCAGAAAAGCAGAAGTAGCAGCAGCAGAAGGAGAAGCAGAAGCAAAAGAAAGAAGAAAGAGAAGGAGAAGGAAAGGAGGAGGAGGAGGAGGAGGAGGAGGAGAAGAAGAAGAAGAAGAAGAAGAAGAAGAAGAAGAAGAAGAAGAGGAGGAGGAGGAGGAGGAGGAGGAGGAGGAGGAGGAGGAGGAGGAGGAGGAGGAGGAGGAGGAGGAGGAGGGGGAGGAGGAAGAGGAGGAGGGAAAGGAGGAGGGGGAGGAGGAAGAGGAGGAGGAGGAGGAGGAAGAGGAGGAAGAAGGAGGAGGAGGAGGTGGAGGAGAAGGCTCTCTAGACATCTAGAAAAAAGCACAAGCTTGTAAGTATGCATTTTCTCTCTCTCTCTTGACTTTTGACTAAGGATATAACATGACTAGCTGTTTCAAGCTTCTTACACTGTGATTTTATGCATCGTAATAGACTTTAACTTGGAATTATAAGCCAAAACAAACTCTTTCTCTTCTAAGCTGATTCCTGTCAGAATGTTTTATCACAACTGAAATAAAACTAAAACAGAAATTAGATGCAGGAGTGGGCTGTTGCTGCGATAGGCCTGACCATGTGGCTTTTTTACTTTGAACTAGATAGAAACCTGGAAGCATTTGTTGTATCAATGTAGAAAAAGCAACAGATGGTGGAAGCAGAACTTACCTGGCCATTTTATTGGGAGCTTTTCAGATTAAAATTTAAAAAAAAAATGCTGAGAGAAATGTGAACAGTTGAGATCCAGCACATGTGGCCTGTGAGAGGAAGCAAAACTTCTGTCAATAAGAGATAGGAGTTGTTTCTGTGAGAGTTTAGCTAAGAATTTGTGTTTCTGATCAGGCTAGAGCTGAAGAAACATCTTTGGTTGTTAAAGACATTAGTACCAGTGAAAAGAAAACACTTGTGGATTATTGAGTCACATGGACAGTGTTTCCTTTGGGAACCAAATCTGATACAACTGTGGCTTAAGGGGAGCAGAATGTGTCGGACTGTTGTTTCTTCTGCACAGCACAAGATCAACAGGGTCATGCCTTTCTATATATTTCTGTCAGTTTTGTTTCTACAGAACAAGTGGCTTACTCTGGTGTGAGACCCTCCCTGTAGTCAGCTTAAGTCCTGTGCCCCTTCCTGGGGCTCCTGGGCGCCTGAATTCTTTTGACTCTGCCAGGTGCCAGATCACCCAGAGAAATTTAAAAAAGTGTGAACAGAAAAAAAAAAAAAAAAAACAAAAACAAAAACAGAAACAAAAGCAAAAGCAAACCTTTACTGTCCCACTCTGGGAGCAGAAGCAGACACACTTGCAGCTGGTCCCTGTGTGGAGGTTGGGAAGAGAGAGGCCAGGCCTCTGATCCGGAGCCCCCTGCCATCTCAGTGCAAAGCACATAAAAAGGGAAAATCGTTTCCCAAGTGACCATCCCCACTGTTCTGCTTCTTGTCTGCTCTAAGCAGGGAAGGGGGAAAGTTCCCCTGGGCTGAGCCCAAAGGCAAAGAGAAAGTTTCACACCTTTCTCTTTCTTGATTTATATCAACTTTTAAATCAATGATCCATAAAACCCACCATTCTCAGAAAATAAAAGTTTTTAAAAACGCCCCTGGGCTGGGCAGACAACACAAAAAGCTCAGTCGGAACAGATTTTCCCTTCTGTCCAACACTGACGATGGGAACTTTAAACAACTTTAGACAGCTGCTACAAAGATTTCCTGTGTACCCAGTAGGCCCCAGATATTTAAAAAATTATGAATGTCAGAGTATTGCTATAGGGTGTTTAGCAATAGAGAGCTAATTGGAACAAGGCCTTTTGCATAAAATGAAAGCCACCATCACTTTTTATGATGAAGAGATACAGTTAAATTATAGATACTCAGCAAAATATTGGTGTCTCACCCTATGTCAGAAAAACAAAAACAATAATAACCCCCAGGACTCAGGACTGGGCTAATGCCAAGCTCCTACAATTGTTCAACTAAACAGTCCAACTACTACCATCCAAATACAATACCCATTGACCCTGGAAACAAAAAGGAAGATCACAGTCTATATTCCCTGTCTTGAAGAGACGAGGATCCTGATGCTCTACCCATCACTATGGAATATGCATCTCCTGCCTATGAGGGAACCTGGCACCTCTGATTCTCATGAATCTTCCAGAGAATCAGGTGTTCACTGTCTTGTACCCGAGAGATACATTCTTCAGCCTCCCACTGGCAGAAATGAGTTAACCTTTCTTTACTTTCAAATGGACAAACCCAGTGGGAGATTACTTTGGGCACCATACCTGGACAGGATTGCCCCAGGATTTCAAGATACTAAAGGCAGACTTTTTGCCCTTCTGTCAGAGGTTTCCTGGGAAAATAAATATGAAAGGGACCATTGAGAAATTGCTGAGTTACAGATCTTGGGCTACAACATGTTGGCTAAGAAACTCCAACTTTGTACAAGGCTATCAGCTAAAGGGAAACGTAAGGATCCTGAGTCAGAGTAGGACTGCCGCCATCCTTCAGGTCCTAAATACAAAGACTAGGAGATAGGTCCAAGAGTTCTTAGGTACATTTGGGTATTGCTGCCTCTGGTTACCAAAGTTTGTGGAAATAGCAAGACCTCTATACACCAACACAAAGAGGCACTAAACCCCTAATCTGGACCAATACTAAACAAAAGGCATTTGAGGCTTTACAAACAGCTCTGATTTCCACTCCAGCCCTTTTTCGAGATAAAAGGTGTTTTAACCCAATTTGGGGTCATGGAAATGTCCTGTGATGATTGAACCCTGAAGCTACAGGATGGCGCACCTGTCTAAGATCTGTGGTGGATGGATATTGCTAGTTTAATGAAAAAAAAAAAGCAAAGAAGTTAACTCTGAGTCAGGATCTTAAATTCACAGCACCTCATGGAACTTTTGAGGCTCTCCTCTGAGGAGCACCAAAGTGCAGCCTGACTAATAACTGCGTGATGCAGCACCAGACCTACTCATGGCTCACCCCTGAGTCCAGTTTGAGAAACCCACTGCCATGAGTGTGGCTAAGGACACAGGTGCTTTTTTCTGAGTGTCATGAGATGAAAGATGAAACCAGGTACATGGGAGCTGTAGTACTTACTTTTAACTGTGCTGACTTTGGCCTAAGGCTGGTACCTCAGCCCAGAGAGAACACATTGATGGAGAAAAAGATAGTCCACCACCATATACACAGATCATCAGTTAGTATGATTTTACCACTGGGCATGTCCATGGTATTACTTATAAATCTTGTCACCAATGGTGGTGGGGAGCAGAAGGACATTAAAAAATTATCCTGGCCCTCCTAGAGGCTATTTGGCTTCTCCTACACATTGCTGACATGGTTGCCTGACCAAAGGCCCTAAGACCAGTGAGTACTATGGATATTTTAATAAAAAAAGACATGACCTGAGGTTGCCTTAGGCTCTATGGTAAACAAGACATGGACAACTGAAAACCACAAGTTGATGGAGAACACAAGACAGAAAGACCATTCTTCCAGAAACAACTAGCAGGACTCTGGTAACTAACTTTCATCAGGCTAATCATCTGAAGTCCACAAAACTTTCTGAGTTGCACAGACCAAGGTGTGTTCTACCTAATGTGGACAGCCTAGCATGAGATGTCTCAACCAGATTCCAGGTCTATGCTCAAGTGAATCCAAAACACAGTCCTTACCCAGAAAGGGATCCAAGTGAGGGATCAACACCCCAGCAAACTCTAAAACTCATTTCACCAAGATGCTGTCTGTCTGCTGGGGGAAGAGAAAAGTACTTGATAAATTTTATAGATTTTATAGATACCTTTTCTGGGTGGATAAAGTGTTCATCCCCCAGATTAAAACTGCTCACATAGTAGCATAAAATACTCCCTCAGGAATTGGTCCCTTGATTTGGCCTTCTACAAATGATGGCATCTGACAATGCCTGGTTTTCATAGCTAAAAACCCTCTCAAGTAAAATTAAGGATTTAGACATAGATTGAAAACTTTATGGTATATATAGATTTCAGATTTCTGGCCAGGTAAAAGGAATAAGCAACATATCAGAAGAAAAAAGAAAGGATGGAGGGGAGGAAGGACAGAAGGAAGGAAGGAAGGATGGAAAAGAGAGGAAAAGAGAGGAGAGGGAAGAAGGAGAGGAAAGGAGAGGAAAGGAGGGGAAAGGAGAGGAAAGGAGAGGAAAGGAGAGGAAAGGAGGGGAAAGGAGAGGAAAGGAGGGGAAAGGAGGAGAAAGGAGGGGAAAGGAGAGGAAAGGAGAGGAAAGGAGAGGAAAAGAGAGGAAAGGAGAGGGAAAAAAAAGCAGTCTAACAAAACACTCATGAGATTCCAGCAAAGCATGGGTAACCCTCCTTTGCTTTGCTTTGGTCCACTATACCCCAAGTAGGGATGAACTTAACTCCTATGAGATTATGTTTGAAAGACCTCTCTCCCTGATTCCCAGGCTCCAAGACCAGAAATTAATATCAGATCATTGATGCCAGTCTCTGTTCTTTGGGTCCCCTGGCTAACTATTCTGCCATCAACACTGGCTGGAATTTTAACTCTTACTATGATGGCAGGGTCCTGCATCTGAAAATATATGGTCAATTATGTATCAGTTGAATAAAATTAATGGTCCTCAGGACCTACTACATCTCTTTAAAACAGAATGAATCCACAATTTGACTCATTCACTAAGACCAGTGGTGAATGTAACATGGCCCTAGACCTTAGTAGGCCCTGAACACCTTAGTACAACTGACTCCAAGATGGAAGTACCATTCAGGCTGTAAAACCTAGCATTTAGACAGTACCACCTGCCAAAACTAAAACAAAGGCCTAACCCATCAAAGTCTGTATGGTTCTGGAAACTTCTCAAGATGTACTAACCTTATCTCTTAGCTTCTGTAGGTCCACTCCTGAAGAACTGTTCTTGTTAACTGTATGTCAACCCAGAACATGTTTTTTTTTGTGCTTAAAATCTCTTCCTGAAAAGAGTTCAGTGCTATACTGGGATTCTGAGTACTCAGCATAGTCACTAGCCAGCTAAGAAAAACTTTCTTCTGACTTAAACCCATGTCTGAGCAATCTTCTCTGGCGAATGCTTCACTCCAAAAGGTCAAAATGAAAGATATATTTCCCCACCTCAAAAGATCCAGATTAAAAGTGAGTCTTTTCACTTGAATTATTTAATTTAGAAAATTTCCTTACAGGTACTGCTAAGTGCTTGGTTTTTAGTTCATTCCAGGAGTAGTCAAGTTGACAACCAAGAACAGCCAACACAGGGATGAAGTTAATTGATACCATATTCAATCAAGCCCACTGTTGCCAGCACAGTTACTAAGTCAGGTGATCCCAAACAACGTAAGAGGCCTCGATCTTAAGAAAGCAAGCAAGTGAGCATGCACACACATTTTTCTGTCTGTTAGTGGATGTTGTTACCAGCTCCTTGAAGTTTCTGACTTGACTTCCCCAACAATGATGTCATCTTAACAATGATGTCATCTTAACAATGATGTCATCTTAAACTCTGAGCTAAAGTAAATTCTCTTCTAAGTAGTTTCTGTCAGGGTATTCCATCACAACAACAGAAATGAAACAAAAATGTTCTCTTCTTCAATCTCCTTGTAGAGGATTCATTAGTTTAACTTGGGTGAATATATTGTGGCAAGATAGAAAACACAGGATTTCTATTAAAATTGTGGGTAACTTATTGATTCTATAGGCACTGCATTAGACTTTTGCAGTGTTCTCTATTCACAAATCCCCTCGTAGTACGTTCTCGTTTCCAAAGACTAACTTGGCCACAAACCATCTACACGTCCCCATACAATGCTGACATTTTTATAGACACATCTGAGTCTCCTATGCTTTCGATTTTCTGCTGCTCAGTAAGGCTGATTCGCAGAAGTTTCTGACACTTCAAAATAGGAGTGGAAAAAAAGAAAACATCAGGAACCTGAAATCCTGCTCAGCTGTAAAGCATGATTTATCAAACCTCCCAAAATATTCAAATGACAGTCCAAAAGGAAAGAGAGAGAGAGCCGACTGCCAGCAGTCTTGCTGAAAGATTTGACATCTTTTAATGGTACGATTTTCACTTGAAAAATACCTCAAGTAACATAATAGAGTGAACAACACTATTTGTTTCCTTGTCTTTTGGTTCACCTGGCTCTTAGAATGTTGATAAACTGTTCCTGTTGAAATTGTCCACACATTTATGCATCAAAGCATCTTTCTGCTCTACAAAGAAACCCAGAAGGCCTACAGCTATTCATCTTATTGCCTAATTGGTCAAACAAATGAAGGTCTACAGGTGGCACTGGATGAGAAACACTTATTACAACCTCAGAGAGGTAGAAAGAGATCCTCCTCCTCTCCTTGTTCTAGAAACGATTTTCCTCATGTGATAGATTAGTTTGGAGATAAAGTCGTGTCATTCCCACCGTCATCTGCTAGGATAATCATACAGGATACTGCAAGTTCTTTCTACCTCTGGAAATTTCTCTAGGTGTGTCCTCCATTTATACTTTTTTCCCCTGAAAATATCTCATAGCTTTTCTCATTACATGTGTACCTATACAATCAATTTCTCATTAAAAAAAAAAAAAAAAAAAAAACCTTGGTCATTCTATGTAACACTGCACATTCTTATAACTTGAATCCCAATGCTTTAATATAATTTTCCACAAAACATTATCAGACCACAAATCAACTTCATATTTTAGAGACATTTGGAATTCACATTAAAACTGAGGAGACAATACATAGAAATGGAAAGTTCCATTTATGTCCACAACCTCCACCAGTATCAACAGTGCTTATCTCAGGGATGATTCTGTTGGCATGAGCCTCCCAGATATATACTCACCCAAAGTCTATAGCCAACACTATGGTTCACTCTAGGTGTACCTTCTGTGGGCAACAATGTGTCACTTACATCTTCATGCACAATAACTTCAGCTCTATAGATAACCTGTTCTTCACCTATGTGTCCCTCTCAGCCCTCTGCAGCAGGCAGTCACCAATATTTTTACTGTTACCAAAGTGGGTGCCATCTACTTGGATACAAAAAGAATGTAGTTTGCTCATGTGGGCCACTTCGTAATACTCATTTGAGTTTTCTCTATTTTCAATATGGTTTAATCGTTAATTTCTTTAACCACTGAATAACATTTCACTGTTTACATACACCAATTTTCCCATAGGAAAGTTTTCTTATTTCTAAACCTTGACAATTAAAAAACAAAGCTGCTAAAATCACCCATAACTAGGCTTTTGTGGAGGCATAGTGTTTTAGTCATATGACTACATATCAAAGAACATGGGTTATGGGTCAACTGGTAAGACCATAGTTAGTTTTATAAGAAACTGCTGTTCTTACAGTGGTCTTTCATACTTATGTTCTCATCTACAATTAATGTGAATTTTTGATGCTACATACTTTAACCAGATTGTGGCATTATAATACAAGAATTTTTATTATTTGGTAATTTGTTTATATGTTTATTATGGGGCTACGATAACTAAGATGCAAAATTAATAATGCCTGACTTCTCCAAAGATACATCTTCAGCATCTAACATGACCTGAGCTCAAAGACTAAGGCAGCACATATGGGACTACATGGTGCCTGATGGGTCTACACCAGATGGGTCTACCTTAGAGCTAAAAGAAATAGACACATGCCCTCATTCTTAACCCAGAAACAATCTCTGGCTGATAATCATTTGCAAATGAAAATTGTGTTTTCACCAACATCATCTCATCTCGCTGGGGAAACAAATACTCATAAAGGCAGACCACAGGCCCAGAAGTGGATGACCAAGAGAAAACAAAGTCAACAGCATCTTTGGAGGGGCTTTGTCTCATGATAGCATGTTGGGACTCATCCCTTTGTTGTTTTGTTTTAAACTTATCTTATTATTTTATATATTTTTCTCTCTTTACCCACAGATCCTTTGTGTATATATTATGGCTTCCAGTAGTCGTGTTTTTTTGGTGTTTGCTTTTTTTTTTTTTTGGCAGGGGGCGGGGGGATTTCTGAGTGTGTGAATGAGTGGGTCTCTGTTTCTTGTGTCTTCTCTTGGGCTCTCTGCCTTCTGTTTGGCTTTTTCCCAACTCCAGCATGTTAGCTTTTGTTTTATCTTATTATGTTTTATTTTATCTAATCATTATCCCTTAGGGTCCCATTTGTTTTCTAATGAGAGACAGAAAGAGAGTGGACCAGGAGGGGAGGTAAGAAGGAACAGGCAGAAGCAGAAGACAGGAAACTATAATCAAGATATATATAATGTTTTAAAATCTATTTTTAATAAAAGGAAAAATGCCAAAACAAAATAAAATAAAGCAGACAAACACAACAATAACAACAAAACACAGCATCAGAGTTCCGTTTCTTTTGACCTACTGCTTCTGGGTGTTGAGCCTGCCCTGGGGTGTGGTCAGTATGCCCAATGACATTCTCTTTGCCAATGAGTATCAATTGTAAATAGCTTCTTGACCAAGGTGGGAACTCCATGTCCCCTTCTCCCTTTCAGTGTCAGGACCCCACTTGGCTTGAACCTGGGAAGACTTTGTATGTGCTACCACAGTCTCATGAACTCATATATCTATCTGTCCTGTCTAGTCTTGAAGACACTGCTTTCTCAGAATCAACCATCACCCCTGTCTCTCACAGTCTTTCTGAGTTCTATTGTGCATAGACCCCTGAGCCTTGAGGGGAGGAGTTTGCTAAAGATATCACATTCATGGCTGAGTGCTCCAAAGTCTCTCACTCTCTGTACATTGTACAGTGTGGGTCTTTGTGTTAATTCCCATCTATTACAAAAAGTAGCTTTTCTTCTTGAGTTTCATGTGAAGAAGAAAAGCCCCTTCTCAGAATTGGGAACAAAACACCCATGGAATGAGTTACAGAGACAAAGTTTGGAGCTGAGATGAAAGGATGGACCATCTAGAGACTGCCATACCCGGGAATCCATCCCATAATCAGCCTCCAAACGCTGGCACCATTGCATACACTAGCAAGATTTTGCTGAAAGGACTCTGATATAGCTGTCTCTTGTGAGGCTATTCTTGGGCCTAGCAAACACAGAAGTGGATGCTCACAGTTAGCTATTGGATGGATCACAGGGCCCCCAATGGAGGAGCTAGAGAAAGTACCCAAGGAGCTGAAGGGGTCTGCAACCCTATAGGTGGAACAACAATATGAACTAATCAGTACCCCTCTCTCCCCCGAGCTGGTGTCTCTAGCTGCATATGTATCAAAAGATGGCCTAGTCGGCCATCAGTGAAAAGAGAGGCCCATTGGTCTTGCAAACTTTATATGCCTCAGTACAGGGGAACGCCAGGGCCAAGAAGTGGGAGTTGAGGGGGGGGGGAGAGTAGGGGAGAAGGCATGGGGGATTTTGGGATAGCATTGGAAATGTAAATGAAGAAAATACCTATTTTTTTTAAAAAAGGAAAAAAATAAAATAAATCTGAATTAAATTAAATTAAATTTAAAAAAAAAAGAAGTAGCTTTTCAGCTGGGTGGTGGTGGCGCACGCCTTTAATCCCAGAGGGAGGCAGAGGCAGGCGGATTTCTGAGTTTGAGGCCAGCCTGGTCTACAAAGTGAGTTCCAGGACAGCCAGGACTATACAGGGAAACCCTATCTTGAAACAAACAAACAAACCAAAAAAACAAAAACAAAACAAAACAAAACGAAAAGAAAGAAATAGCTTTTCTAACATGGGTTGAGAACAGCACCAATAAAAGGATACAGAAGTATGTCATTAGCAACCATTTTGTTGCTGTGTTCATTTAGCAGAATAATAATAGTATTAGGTTTTCTCTTTAGCAGTGTGAGGAATATGTTCCAGCTCATGAATTGTGCTTTAAACTCAATAAAAAAAGGTGTTCAGTTACCCACAGAACAATTTTTCCTACTACTGTACCAGCATATCTTGCAGATAGGTTGTTGGTGTATATTTGCAGGGTTGGTTGGCGAGTAATATAGATATTACCTTTCTCCATGGTAGCATGCAGAGTACCTTCTTGAACCATGAATGCAAATCAGTAGGTAAAGCTTCCAGTTGGGCACCAGAGCAACATCTCCTTGTTCTATGACATAAGTGTTGTCTTCAACAATAAGGCTTTAGTATCAAGTTGTAAAGAGCAACCAATTGCCTTAGCAATAGTGTTAGTGTTAGCACAATAATAACTTAAAAATGGATAAAGTAGATATAAGCTATAGTCAAGTGGTTTTTGTCAAAGGAATTAATGTATTTCAGTAAGGAAAGGAAAATCCCTTCAAAAATGATGTGGGGGAAAAACTGAATTTAAGTGTGGGGGAGATGAGCATCAGTCTATAACTTATAATACACACACACACACATTCATTCATTCTTTTGAGATGGGCTGTGGACCTGCACACAACAGTTAGATGTGGAAAACTTCTAGAAGCAAATAATGAGCCATATATTACAAGAGCAGACCAGAGGAGCCTTTGTGATTTTGGAAGAAGCAGAGACAATTAAGGTAAATTCATAGACAACCAGTCTAAACATTTCACATAGAAAAATTATAGACAGGCTATATTAACAATGCACACTTATAAGTGCATATATGTATGTTTGCATGTTTTAATTCAGAATGCACAATAAATTATCATAAATCATTAATATATAACCTAATTTAAAAACTTACAGCACGGTTCAAAAAATAGATAGAACTGACTAGAAGAACGTCCTTAAGATTGAAATTAATGCTGCTAACATTTAAGTGAAAGAAATAAAACTCACTGTGAAGATGAAAGTCGTGTGTGTGTGTGTGTGTGTGTGTGTGTGTGTGTGTGTGTGTGTGCGCACGCGCGTGTGTGTATACATGTAGGCACACAGCCCACACTATGCCCACAGGTGACATTATGTGTCCTGCTCTATCATTCTTCCTATCTTATTTGCTAAAGATAGGGTCTCAAATGACCTGAAACTAGGCTGGTGGACAGCAAGCCCCAGTGAATTTATAAAAGCCCCAGCTTTTATGTATGTGCCAGAATCCAAACACATGACTTTTTATGTGTTCACCAAGTACCTTTCTTGCACAGAGCCAGGTCCCCATTCCCCAAAACCATATATTAAGCTCAAGAATGGATGAGCTTAGGGCTGAGGATATAGCTTGGTTTCAGACAGCATGCTACCCAACAAGCATCGCCCGTCTGAGAGCAATGGGTGACCTTGAGGAGACTGGCGGCACGTGTGGGTGAGAGGACAGAAGAGCTGGGTTTTCACACATCACCAGAGACAGAAGAGAATGTGAGTTGAACATCCACTTAACAGCCTCATTCACAGGTGTCTCTCCGAGCTAAGTGAAAACAGGAGTCCACAAAATGTCATGAGTGTTTCTCAACAGAATTAAAAACTGCCTTATAAATAATATGTAAATACAAAACCTTTGTCAACAGAAAGGATGAGCCAAATTAGCATGTATTTCTATAGTAAAATGCTTCCTGAGACTAAAAGTGGATGCTGGGCAAATTCACAGAGCATTATTAGTGTACATTAGAAATAGAAACAAAAAACTATATGATTCCACTTGTATAAAATATAAGAACAGGTAAAGTAATCTAGATTGTAAGAGCAGTTCCCTACAGCCAGTAAGAACAAAGGAAGAGGTTTAGGGGCCTTTATGGGAACATTATATGTCTTGATTTGGATAGGGATCAGTCTTATGTGCATTTACCAAGACGTACTAAATTATCTACTTAAGGTTTATGCATTGTGATACATGCAAATTTTTCTGTATCATAAAAAAATTAAAAATGTTCCTTCCAAAGATTTTTTGCAGTTAAAAAAAAAAAAAACACCAGACTTACTAAAGTTGAATATGTACCTTTTCAGACTGGTCCTGTAGATCCAAAGATGCACGGCACAGGGCAACCACAGGATATCCTAGAGGAGTCTCTGTGTAGATCCTGCAGTGATGGTGTAGCAGAAGCCAGGGACTTCAAACCAGACCAATGACTTATTGAAATGAACATTTATAACTGAACATGTGTGAGAAAAGGGTGAACTGTGTGACACACACAACAGCTTCCATGACCAGATATTTTTATGCTTTATTTTCTTTATTCTTTTTTTCTTTTGGGAGATTGCAAGGGCACAGGGTGAATATGAAGGACAGGGATATAAGTGGGTTGAGGTACATGATGTGAAACTCACAAAGAAGCAATTGAAAATTGTGGCCCTTCCGCTCGACTCGAGATTGCCCTTCCACTCGACTCGAGACTCGAGCCCCGGGCTACCTTGCCAGCAGAGTCTTGCCAAACACCCGCAAGGGCCCACACGGGACTCCCCACGGGATCCTAAGACCTCTGGTGAGTGGAACACAGCGCCTGCCCCAATCCAATCGTGCGGAACCTGAGACTGCGGTACATAGGGAAGCAGGCTACCCGGGCTTGATCTGGGGCACAAACCCCTTCCACTCCACTCGAGCCCCGGGCTACCTTGCCAGCGGAGTCGCCTGACACCCGCAAGGGCCCACACAGGATTCCACACGAGATCCTAAGACCTCTAGTGAGTGGAACACTTCTGCCAGGTGTCTGGTTCAAACACCAGATATCTGGGTACCTGCCCTGCAAGAAGAGAGCTTGCCTGCAGAGAATACTCTGCCCACTGAAACTAAGGAGAGTGCTACCCTCCAGGTCTGCTTATAGAGGCTAACAGAGTCACCTGAAGAACAAGCTCTTAACAGTGACAACTAAAACAGCTAGCTTCAGAGATTACCCCTTCCACTCCACTCGAGCCCCGGGCTACCTAGCCAGCAGAGTCTTGCCCAACACCCGCAAGGGCCCACACGGGACTCCCCACGGGACCCTAAGACCTCTGGTGAGTGGAACACAGCGCCTGCCCCAATCCAATCGCGCGGAACCTGAGACTGCGGTACATAGGGAAGCAGGCTACCCGGGCTTGATCTGGGGCACAAACCCCTTCCACTCCACTCGAGCCCCGGGCTACCTTGCCAGCTGAGTCGCCTGACACCCGCAAGGGCCCACATGGGACTCCCCACGGGACCCTAAGACCTCTGGTGAGTGGAACACAGCGCCTGCCCCAATCCAATCTCGCGGAACCTGAGACTGCGGTACATAGGGAAGCAGGCTACCCGGGCCTGATCTGGGGCACAAGTCCCTTCCGCTCGACTCGAGACTCGAGCCCCGGGCTACCCTGCCAGCAGAGTCTTGCCCAACACCCGCAAGGGCCCACACGGGACTCCCCACGGGACCCTAAGATCTCTGGTGAGTGGAACACAGCGCCTGCCCCAGTCCAATCGCGCGGAACCTGAGACTGCGGTACATAGGGAAGCAGGCTACCCGGGCTTGATCTGGGGCACAAGTCCCTTCCACTCCACTCGAGCCCCGGGCTACCTTGCCAGCTGAGTCGCCTGACACCCGCAAGGGCCCACACAGAATTCCACACGTGATCCTAAGACCTCTAGTGAGTGGAACACAACTTCTGCCAGGAGTCCGGTTCGAACACCAGATATCTGGCTACCTGCCTTGCAAGAAGAGAGCTTGCCTGCAAAGAATACTCTGCCCACTGAAACTAAGGAGAGTGCTACCCTCCAGGTCTGCTCATAGAGGCTAACAGAGTCACCTGAAGAACAAGCTCTTAACAGTGACAACTAAAACAGCTAGCTTCAGAGATTACCAGATGGCGAAAGGCAAACGTAAGAATCTTACTAACAGAAATCAAGACCACTCACCATCATCAGAACACAGCACTCCCACCCCACCTAGTCCTGGGCACCCCAGCACAACCGAAAATCTAGACCCAGATTTAAAAACATTTCTCATGATGATGATAGAGGACATCAAGAAGGACTTTCATAAGTCACTTAAAGAATTACAGGAGAGCACTGCTAAAGAGTTACAGGCCCTTAAAGAAAAGCAGGAAAACACAGCCAAACAGGTAGAAATCATTAAAGAAAAACAGGAAAACACATCCAAACAGGTGATGGAAATGAACAAAACCATACTAGAACTAAAAGGGGAAGTAGACACAATAAAGAAAACCCAAAGCGAGGCAACGCTGGAGATAGAAACCCTAGGAAAGAGATCTGGAACCATAGATGCGAGCATCAGCAACAGAATACAAGAAATGGAAGAGAGAATCTCAGGTGCAGAAGATTCCATAGAGAACATCGACACAAAAGTCAAAGAAAATACAAAATGCAAAAGGATCCTAACTCAAAACATCCAGGTAATCCAGGACACAATGAGAAGACCAAACCTACGGATAATAGGAATTGATGAGAATGAAGATTTTCAACTTAAAGGGCCAGCTAATATCTTCAACAAAATAATAGAAGAAAACTTCCCAAACATAAAAAAAGAGATGCCCATGATCATACAAGAAGCCTACAGAACTCCAAATAGACTGGACCAGAAAAGAAATTCCTCCCGACACATAATAATCAGAACAACAAATGCACTAAATAAAGATAGAATATTAAAAGCAGTAAGGGAGAAAGGTCAAGTAACATATAAAGGAAGGCCTATCAGAATTACACCAGACTTTTCACCAGAGACTATGAAAGCCAGAAGAGCCTGGACAGATGTTATACAGATACTAAGAGAACACAAATGCCAGCCCAGGCTACTATACCCGGCCAAACTCTCAATTACCATAGATGGAGAAACCAAAGTATTCCACGACAAAACCAAATTCACACAATATCTTTCCACGAATCCAGCCCTTCAAAGGATAATAACAGAAAAGAAGCAATACAAGGACGGAAATCACGCCCTAGAACAACCAAGAAAGTAATCATTCAACAAACCAAAAAGAAGACAGCCACAAGAACAGAATGCCAACTCTAACAACAAAAATAAAAGGGAGCAACAATTACTTTTCCTTAATATCTCTTAATATCAATGGACTCAATTCCTCAATAAAAAGACATAGACTAACAGATTGGCTACACAAACAGGACCCAACATTCTGCTGCTTAGAGGAAACCCATCTCAGGGAAAAAGACAGACACTACCTCAGAGTGAAAGGCTGGAAAACAATTTTCCAAGCAAATGGACTGAAGAAACAAGCTGGAGTAGCCATTTTAATATCGGATAAAATCGACTTCCAACCCAAAGTTATCAAAAAAGACAAGGAGGGACACTTCATACTCATCAAAGGTAAAATCCTCCAAGAGGAACTCTCAATTCTGAATATCTACGCACCAAATGCAAGGGCAGCCACATTCATTAGAGACACTTTAGTAAAGCTCAAAGCATACATTGCACCTCACACAATAACAGTGGGAGACTTCAACACACCACTTTCTTCAAAGGACAGATTGTGGAAACAGAAACTAAACAGGGACACAGTGAAACTAACAGAAGTTATGAAACAAATGGACCTGACAGATATCTACAGAACATTTTATCCTAAAACAAAAGGATATACCTTCTTCTCAGCACCTCACGGGACCTTCTCCAAAATTGACCATATAATTGGTCACAAAACAGGCCTCAATAGATACAAAAATATTGAAATTGTCCCATGTATCCTATCAGACCACCATGGCCTAAGACTGATCTTCAATAACAACATAAATAATGGAAAGCCAACATTCACGTGGAAACTGAATAACACTCTTCTCAATGATACCTTGGTCAAGGAAGGAATAAAGAAAGAAATTAAAGACTTTTTAGAGCTTAATGAAAATGAAGCAACAACGTACCCAAACCTATGGGACACAATGAAAGCATTTCTAAGAGGGAAACTCATAGCTCTGAGTGCCTCCAAGAAGAAACGGGAGACAGCACATACTAGCAGCTTGACAACACATCTAAAAGCCCTAGAAAAAAAGGAAGCAAATTCACCCAAGAGGAGTAGACGGCAGGAAATAATCAAACTCAGGGGTGAAATCAACCAAGTGGAAACAAGAAGAACTATTCAAAGAATTAACCAAACGAGGAGTTGGTTCTTTGAGAAAATCAACAAGATAGATAAACCCTTAGCTAGACTCACTAAAGGGCACAGGGACAAAATCCTAATTAACAAAATCAGAAATGAAAAGGGAGACATAACAACAGATCCTGAAGAAATCCAAAACACCATCAGATCCTTCTACAAAAGGCTATACTCAACAAAACTGGAAAACCTGGACGAAATGGACAAATTTCTGGACAGATACCAGGTACCAAAGTTGAATCAGGATCAAGTTGACCATCTAAACAGTCCCATATCACCTAAAGAAATAGAAGCAGTTATTAATAGTCTCCCAACCAAAAAAAGCCCAGGACCAGATGGGTTTAGTGCAGAGTTCTATCAGACCTTCAAAGAAGATCTAATTCCAATTCTGCAGAAACTATTTCACAAAATAGAAGTAGAAGGTACTCTACCCAACTCATTTTATGAAGCCACTATTACTCTGATACCTAAACCACAGAAAGATCCAACAAAAATAGAGAACTTCAGACCAATTTCTCTTATGAATATCGATGCAAAAATCCTCAATAAAATTCTCGCTAACCGAATCCAAGAACACATTAAAGCAATCATCCATCCTGACCAAGTAGGTTTTATTCCAGGGATGCAGGGATGGTTTAATATATGAAAATCCATCAATGTAATCCATTATATAAACAAACTCAAAGACAAAAACCACATGATCATCTCGTTAGATGCAGAAAAAGCATTTGACAAGATCCAACACCCATTCATGATAAAAGTTTTGGAAAGATCAGGAATTCAAGGCCCATACCTAAACATGATAAAAGCAATCTACAGCAAACCAGTAGCCAACATCAAAGTAAATGGAGAGAAGCTGGAAGCAATCCCACTAAAATCAGGGACTAGACAAGGCTGCCCACTTTCTCCCTACCTTTTCAACATAGTACTTGAAGTATTAGCCAGAGCAATTCGACAACAAAAGGAGATCAAGGGGATACAAATTGGAAAAGAGGAAGTCAAAACATCACTTTTTGCAGATGATATGATAGTATATATAAGTGACCCTAAAAATTCTACCAGAGAACTCCTAAACCTTATAAACAGCTTCGGTGAAGTAGCTGGATATAAAATAAACTCAAACAAGTCAATGGCCTTTCTCTATACAAAGAATAAACAGGCTGAGAAAGAAATTAGGGAAACAACACCCTTCTCAATAGTCACAAATAATATAAAATATCTTGGCGTGACTCTAACTAAGGAAGTGAAAGATCTGTATGATAAAAACTTCAAATCTCTGAAGAAAGAAATTAAGGAAGATCTCAGAAGATGGAAAGATCTCCCATGCTCATGGATTGGCAGGATCAACATTGTAAAAATGGCTATCTTGCCAAAAGCAATCTACAGATTCAATGCAATCCCCATCAAAATTCCAACTCAATTCTTCAACGAATTGGAAGGAGCAATTTGCAAATTTGTCTGGAATAACAAAAAACCTAGGATAGCAAAAAGTCTTCTCAAGGATAAAAGAACTTCTGGCGGAATCACCATGCCAGACCTAAAGCTTTACTAAAGAGCAATTGTGATAAAAACTGCATGGTACTGGTATAGAGTCAGACAAGTAGACCAATGGAATAGAATTGAAGACCCAGAAATGAACCCACACACCTATGGTCACTTGATCTTCGACAAGGGAGCTAAAACCATCCAGTGGAAGAAAGACAGCATTTTCAACAATTGGTGCTGGCACAACTGGTTGTTATCATGTAGAAGAATGCGAATCGATCCATACTTATCTCCTTGTACTAAGGTCAAATCTAAGTGGATCAAGGAACTTCACATAAAACCAGAGACACTGATACTTATAGAGGAGAAAGTGGGGAAAAGCCTTGAAGATATGGGCACAGGGGAAAAATTCCTGAACAGAACAGCAATGGCTTGTGCTGTAAGATCGAGAATTGACAAATGGGACCTAATGAAACTCCAAAGTTTCTGCAAGGCAAAAGACACTGTCAATAAGACAAAAAGACCACCAACAGATTGGGAAAGGATCTTTACCTATCCTAAATCAGATAGGGGACTAATATCCAACATATATAAAGAACTCAAGAAGGTGGACTTCAGAAAATCAAATAACCCCATTAAAAAATGGGGCTTAGAACTGAACAAAGAATTCTCACCTGAGGACTACCGAATGGCAGAGAAGCACTTGAAGAAATGTTCAACATCCTTAATCATCAGGGAAATGCAAATCAAAACAACCCTGAGATTCCACCTCACACCCGTCAGAATGGCTAAGATCAAAAATTCAGGTGACAGCAGATGCTGGCGTGGATGTGGAGAAAGAGGAACACTCCTCCATTATTGGTGGGAGTGCAGGCTTGTACAACCACTCTGGAAATCAGTCTGGCGGTTCCTCAGAAAACTGGACATAGTACTACCGGAGGATCCAGCAATACCTCTCCTGGGCATATATCCAGAAGATGCCCCAACAGGTAAGAAGGACACATGCTCCACTATGTTCATAGCAGCCTTATTTATAATAGCCAGAAGCTGGAAAGAACCTACATGCCCCTCAACAGAGGAATGGATACAGAAAATGTGGTACATTTACACAATGGAGTACTACTCAGCTATTAAAAAGAATGAATTTATGAAATTCCTAGCCAAATGGATGGACCTGGAGGGCATCATCCTGAGTGAGGTAACACATTCACAAAGAAACTCACACAATACGTATTCACTGATAAGTGGATATTAGCCCCAAACCTAGGATACCCAAGATATAAGATATAATTTGCTAAACACATGAAACTCAAGAAGAATGAAGACTGAAGTGTGGACACTATGCCCCTCCTTAGATTTGGGAACAAAACACCCATGGAAGGAGTTACAGAGACAAAGTTTGGAGCTGAGATGAAAGGATGGACCATGTAGAGACTGCCATATCCAGGGATCCACCCCATAATCAGCATCCAAACGCTGACACCATTGCATACACTAGCAAGATTTTATTGAAAGGACCCAGATGTAGCTGTCTCTTGTGAGACTATGCCGGGGCCTAGCAAACACAGAAGTCGATGCTCACAGTCAGCTAATGGATGGATCATAGGGCTCCCAATGGAGGAGCTAGAGAAAGTAGCCAAGGAGCTAAAGGGATCTGCAACCCTATAGGTGGAACAACATTATGAACTAACCAGTACCCCGGAGCTCTTGACTCTAGCTGCATATATATCAAAAGATGGCCTAGTCGGCCATCACTGGAAAGAGAGGCCCATTGGACTTGCAAACTTTATATGCCCCAGTATAGGGGAACACCAGGGCCAAAAAGGGGGAGTGGGTGGGCAGGGGAGTGGGGGTGGGTGGATATGGGGGACTTTTGGTATAGCATTGGAAATGTAAATGAGTTAAATACCTAATAAAAAATGGAAAAATATATATATATATAAAAAAAAGAAAATTGTGTGTGTGTTTGTGTGTGTGTGTGTGTGTGTGCATTTTCTAAAGGAATTTGCAAATTCTTTTAGAAGACAAGCAGGCATTGGTAACAAACAGTTTTGGAGTCTTGGAGTCTGGGAGTCTAGGCTCTGTCACTGTCCTCCTTTCTCTGTCTGTAGATTCCTTTTTTCTTCAAGGCACTAATGCTCAGCAGAAAAGGCATTTGGAAAGGCTGCTCTAATGGCATCTTCCATCATAGGAGATAGTTGCCTGGCAACCATGTAGGATGGAAAATGCAAAGTGACCACCCTGTCTGATAGGATCTAGTTGGGAAACCAATTCAACATCGGTAGGGAGAAATCTTAGCCATCAATTTTTTTCAACTTATGCATTTTTTATTCCTTTAACACATGGTAGTAAATAATGTAGAACTGCTTCCTCTTTTACCAAGAACTCTTGTCCTGTGAGCACAGGACACAGCAGAGAACTACTGTGTTTCATATTTCCATTCATGAAAGTTCATCTGACTGAGACTACTCTCTGGAAATGGGAGTATTTATATTTAGACCATAAATGGCCTTGCATCCTTTAAGGTCCAACTCAAATGCCACCTTCATGAATTCTTCATAACGCCTTTCAGATGCTCTGCACACAGGAATCATTTCCGTCTCCCTGAACACCTCTGTCCTCCTGGCCTTATTGGCATAATCTGCATACTTTGCCTTTCCCAGTAGACAAAGGAGCTGTGTCTTAACAATCTCTCCCATCACACAAACTCTCCTAGGGAAAAACCTTACATTTACTGAGATAATGAAAGAATACATAGTGAGGTTATTCCAACAGAGAAGTTTCAGTGGAAACCAAAATGTTACATTTCGGAGAATTCCTTGTTATGTGTCACTTTACAAGGCCAGTTCTCCCCTGGAACAGCTCAATCGAAACCAAATGTCTGATTTGTATTTCTCACTGCACTCGGCAGGTCATTTTATTCAGAATGATGAACGAACAAACTCTCTGCCATTTCTAAAGGTCAGTGACATCACTTGATCATCTCTGAGTCCCACAATAACTTGTTTCACATGAATTGAGCCAATAAATTGGTATTTACGTGGAACTCACTTTGTAAACAACTCAATCAGGTCATGTGAATAGTTGAATACATCTAGTAAATGGTTCAATTTATCATATCAAACTTGAATGGATATATCCCAACTACTGTTAGTTATGTAAAACAGAAATGCTGTAAATGTTTGTAAGCATTTATTTAAGCACAATTTGTATGAGAAGGTGGTTTCATGGTTATACTAGACTAGTGGATTTCCATATGCATGATAAGAGAGAGCTTCTGCTCTTAAAAATGTGCTTTTCTGCTATCATCAGAATTTAAATGATGGAAGAGACTACCTCTTCCTCCTGATAAACATGAAAAGGCAGACTGCAAGCAGTTAGGAAATGGGACAATGTCACTGGATTACTGAAACAGAAGAGCATGCCCAGAATTCACCAGACTCCAAGATGTTTAAATTAGCGTGTTTTTTATAGATAAGTTAAACCTGAAATGTCTGTACACTTAACATCTGAACAGACCTTAATTATGAATGCATAGTTCCCAAGTGTGACTCGGAGTCCTGTACATGTTGTGGATCACAAAGTTGATGTAGAGTTGCAAATTTAAATGTGGCAAAAAAAAATCCTCTTAAACAATTAGGAAGGCTTGCTTTTATTTAATGTACAGATAAGTACAATTCTAAACAGTTAATAAAATTCAGAAGAGAAAGCATGAGGAATTAAATGTAGAGATGAGAGCAACGCTACAACAGGATTCCTAGAAAGATGTCAGGACAAGGTAAAAGTAGCACTGTTCACCATGTTTCTTTTGTATTGTGAATTATATTCCCTAGTATCAGTATTGAAGATATATACAAAAAGTCAATTGATATATTGTTCTTACTGCTTGTAGCAAAGATCTAGGCAAATCTATCTTTGAGAACTAATTATTGTTTGATTGATCAGAGATTGTAGCTCTTACAGAAGATGGCAGAAAGAAAACTATGAACAGATTATTTTCAAGGGGCTAAGACTGATGCAATTTAACCACATCTATGTATCTAGAGGGGTTGAAGAGGCAACTCATTGCCTGACACTGGGGCCATGAACTCCCTGCACTGTAGCACCTGTGATGGTGCAAATGTCAATACCAGTTAATGTCTGAGGATGTACTGGACCCCAGAGAGAATATACTAAAGAATAAAGTAATGGATTCAAATATAAACTATGTGATCTTCACTGCTTTGCCTGTGGTAACCATCTTCCTTCCAAAGAGGTGGCAACAACTCTATTTAACATACAGTTTTTTTCCTTATATAATTTCATTTTATTTGAAGGCTCACTAAAATATGCATCTTATTTATTGAATTAATTTTTGTTTGTAGACATCTAAAATAGTTTTTTATTATTAGATATTTTCTTTATTTACATTTCAAATGCTATCCTGAAAGTCCCCTATACCCTCCCCCCCTCCCACCGCCCTGCTCCCCTCCCCACCCACTCCCACTTCTTGACCCCCGCATTCCCCTGTACTGGGGCATATAAAGTTTGTAAGACCAAGGGGCCTCTCTTCCCAATGATAGCCAACTAGGCCATCTTCTGCTACATATGCAGCTAGAGACATGAGGTCTGGGGATATTAGTTAGTTCATATTGTTGTTCCACCTATAGGGTTACAGACCCCTTCAGCTCCTTGGGTACTTTCTCTAGCTCCTCCATTGGGGGCCCTGTGTTCCATCCTATAGATGACTGTGAGCATCCACTTCTGTATTTGCCAGGCACTGGCATAGCCTCACACGAGACAGCTATAACAGGGTCCTTTCAGCAAAATCTTGCAGGCATATGCAATAGTGTCTGGGTTTGGTAGCTGATTATGGAATGGATCCACAGGTGGGGTAGTCTCTGGAAAGTTTAGTAGACATCTTTAACATTCAAAATGATTTCAAATTAAATCATGTGGGAGTTTTTCTAAAAATCTCCCTAGGCAGCATGGTCTCCAAGATGAGGAAACAACATGGGAACAGGACTTATTTGCTCATTTATTCTTGGAAATGCAAAATTTTGGTTGTCCATAGAAGCTGGGATGACGTGGAGCCCAGGTATTCATTCCCACGGCATAGTTCCTCACCCTTCAATGAGAAAGCAAAAATAGGTCCTTAGGAACTGAATGTAAGAAAATGTTAGTTATTTAAATACACATCAAATATGTATTAATATCTTCTAGGTAAGTGCCCAGCTATTAACATGAAGACTCAAAAGTGAATATGCCCTCTCAGTTAGATTAGGGAGGTGAGAAGAACAGTATAACATATCAATAGTGGGAGTGGGGCCGCGAGGCACTTGGGAAGGGTGCCACCTGTCCTAGCCTGCAGAGTCAGATTCGGGCTAGCCTCTTCACAGAAGTCTGATCTAAGCTGAGGTATAAAGGCCAGGTGGTGGCGGCACACACCTTTAATCCCAGCACTTGGGAGGCAGAGGCAGGCGTATTTCTGAGTTCGAGGCCAGCCTGGTCCACAGAGTGTGTTCCAGGACAGCCAGGGCTATACAGAGAAACCCTGTCTCAAAAAAGAAAAAAAAAAAAAATGAATGAAAAGGAAGAGTTCCCCAGAGGATGGCAGGAAGGTGTGGTCCCTCACTGAGCACAAGTCTAGTGCAGACTGATCTAGGATATAAAGACATTGAAAAAAGCAAAAGAAGTGAATGCAGAAAATGCAAGATTCAGGACAGAGCCAAATGGCCTGTGACAGTGATCGGCTTTAGCAGAGTGCACCAAAAACAGATGGGCTGTCATTGAAAACAACAAAAAATAATCTTCATTTTGAATGAAAAACACAGAAATGTTCATCCAAGGAAGCCACTCATATATTCCTTGACAAGACTATGCAGTCAATGACATGAACCCATGGTTTCTGATGACCTAATCTAAATCTTTCCCTCAAATCCACCCCCACTGTGTTAAAGTTCACATGCACAAACCTAAAGCAAGCCTTACTCCGTGCCTTCTCTTACTCTACCTTTCTCTACTATTGAAAGTACTGTACATTTCACCAAAAACCAAACAAACAAATGGTACAAACACACCAGATTAACTTATGGAAAACGAGCACCTGCTCTATAATCTGCCATGCCATCAGACCGTGGACTTACTTTAATGAGTACATTATGAATGGTGACATATCATATGAAGTCACAGTGTGAGAAAGCATGAATACAGTTGGGGGAAGGCCAAACCCTAAGTGTTTACTTGTATGTCTTGTGTTTCAATTGCCCATTGAGTTGACAATCTCTTCAGGGGACCATAATGCTCCTGGGATGTATGAGCACTTCCTTGTGGGAAAAGAACAGCCTACCCTGGGCTAAGTGTATCGTGAGTGACTAGAGTGAAGCAACATTGTATGAACTGTATTTGCTAAAGACATCTGAGGCTGTGCATTAAAAAGCTACTAACTGAGTAATAGCAGCTAAACTATCTCAAAGAGCCTAGAGGAGGGTGGAAAAAGAGACCAGGGATGGGTGGCATCAGGCTCAGACTCCCATTCAAACTCAATTGCTTAGTCATCTCAGACCCTGGCCCTCATTTTTTTTTTTTTTTTTGCATCCAGTCAGTCATTAAACTGTGTTTTGTTATTGTTATCCAAACATGGCCACACACAGAGTAGATGTGGGACATTATCAAATAACAATAATTGAGCCTGAAAATGCAGATTAACTTCTCAGTGGATCTGTTTGTTGTTCTGACTTTTGTGGGAGTCTTGACTAAGTTTTAGAATTATGATCTCTAATATACTAGTAACCAGAGACCTGAAGTTCAGAAAGCTACAGGATGCAGCTTTCAAGTTAAGACCACTGTATTAGGTACTTGCCGTAACAAAATACCATGACCAAGGCAATTTATAAAAGAAGGCATTTAACTGTGGTCTTGGTTACAGTTTCAGAGAGTGAGTCTGTGACTATCATAGCAGGGAATGTGGCAGCAGGCAGGTAGCCATGACACTGGAGCAGGAGCTGAGAGCTACTGTTGAAGCAACAATCATGAGGAAAAGAAATAGAGCTAAGTGGGCATGGCCTAGATGGACTTTTGAAATCTCAGAGCCCATCCTCACTGATATACCACCTCCTCCAATAAGGCCATACCTTCATCAAGGCCATACCCCCTAATCCTCCCCAAATAGTTCCACAAACTGTGGACCAAGCATTCAAATCCTTGAGCCTATGGGAACCATTCTCTCTCTCTCTCTCTCTCTCTCTCTCTCTCTCTCTCTCTCTCTCTCTCTCTCTCTCTTTCCATTTCTTTTTTTTATTAGATATTTTCTTTATATACATTTCAAATGCTATCCCGAAAGTCCCCTATACCCTTCCCGACTCTGCTCCCCAACGCACCCACTCCTGCTTCCTGGCCCTGGCATTCCCCTGTACTGGGGCATATGATCTTCGCAAGACCAACCATTGCAACCACTGATTACACTTTTAAAGACGTACAAAAGAAAATAAGATGAGACAGTATTAAATCTATAAACTTCCAAATATTTTCTACCTGGTGTCTTACAGCCAAGATTCAGCAACCCCAACCTAAACTAAATACAATATTTTCATTACTTAAACATTAGCTAATAGGAAAAAAGGCCAAACTTCACACTAATTCCCAAAAAGACAATAAAATACCACATATATATATATATATATATATATATATATATATATATATATATATATATATAATACCTAAAACTAAGAAAGAATGGAAGCTATGAAAATAAGGCAGGAGAGAAGAAATTACATCAAAGACTCAATAATGGAGGGAGCTGATGAAGATTAAATGGCTCAGGCAAAGAAGAGCTGAAGAAAAATTTTAGATGAGAAGAAACAGATTCTGATAAAATCCAAGTGGTTCATTTAAAGGTCAGAGTTCAAGGTGACTAATACTGGGATTTAAGACAATATAAGAAGATACAGGTTAGGAATGAAAGGATTTATACACAAAAATGGCTGGATGCTCTATTTATGGTACTTGGAAGCCACTGGGGCTGCAGTTCACTACTGTCCTTTTTTTATTTTTTAATTTTGTAATTATATTTAGGTACAGAAAACTTAGTGTACATTTAACCCAATTTAGTGGCGAGTTCTTTAGCCTTTGCTTTTTCCAGTTTGGCAATGTGAGCCACCGACTTAGGACCCAGGACATTGCCTCCCCACTGGCGACGGATCTCATCATATCTGTCATTGTAATTGGTCCTAATAGCTTCCACCAGCTTAGCCAGAGCACCCTTGTCTTCCGACTGCTGTCCTTAACACTTCATAGTAAGCTTTGAGAATCCCCAGACAAACAATTCAGACCCTTTTCTGAATGAATGGCTAGAATCACAGAGTGAATCGCCAAGTGGAAACCGGGATGTTATTGGATCTCAGACCCACAGGTTTTCTAAGATCCATAAAACATCTGTTTTCCTCTCACATGTTTCTAAAACCCCCAAATGAGTTGAGACATTTCAAATAGAATTAGCGATATCAAGAAAAAAAACTACTCTGAAAATAAAAATCTGAGACTCAGGAGAATGTCGTAGGGAAGTGTGGTTAACATAAACATATAACAAGAAAGAGCATGTTGCTAGCTGTCAAGAAATGGTGATACTATTGTCCACCATGGGAATAAGTGGAAGAAATTATTCCATTTTTCGGGTATCTATGTAGAAAGAAAACAGAAAAAAATGTTTACTCAGCAAACTGCAACGTCAAAATGCATTGCATCTTGCACCCTTGCCATGCTCTGCCCGATTGTACAATCTGCACCTGTGCTGGCAATTTTCTGCTAACTCCTCTGTAAAATACATTGCTGTACCCTGATGCAGACATCCACAAAGTTTTTCATAAACCCCAGGAGAAAAGAGAGGAAAGGGGAGAGATGATCCTGTACTTCTAAGAGGGCCATTAGCGAATGTTGAGTGTGGATCCTGGTACCCATGACAGTTGTCAAAAATCTGTGCCCAGGTTCGTAAATTATGCCTGCCATTTGACAAAGTAAACAATAAAGAGAAGCCTGCATTTTCCTGTCCTGAGGGACCCAAAGCACAAAGGTGATTCTGCATCATCAGTGGTGTGACCAAAGGGTGAATTAGAGAGGCCCCTTGGTATTGCAAACTTTATATGCCCCAGTACAGGGGAATGCCAAGGCCAAGAAGTGGGAGTGGATAGGTAGGGGAGCAGGGAGCGGGGAGGGTATAGAGAACTTTTGGGATAGCATTTGAAATGTATATAAAGAAAATATCTAAGAAAAGAAAAGAAAAGAAAAGAAAAGAAAAGAAAAGAAAAGAAAAGAAAAGAAAAGAAAAGAAAAGAAAAGAGGAGGGAAGGGGAGGGGAGGGGAGGGGAGGGGAGGGGAGGGGAGGATGCCTAAGTTGTGTAAGGGTGAAACAGTGAAGATGAGATTAAAAATTAAATTTAAATAAGCCAATTCATTTCACCGTGTTAAGGATCCTTAGATATATCCTGTGTATATCTAAATCCTCTTGACCTAAACTTACCTCTAGGTATGGTTTAGATAACTAACTCCCTGTAGGCTTCAACCAGCTTCCAAGACAGCATCTTAACATTGCTTCACCTCTGTCAGATAAGTCCATCTTCTGCTTCCCAGAATTCCTTAGACAACCTGTGAAAACTCCTTAGGTGCAGTCAAAAAGCACAGAAGCAGTAGTTCTCCATGGGGCAGCCTTTGAACAAAGAATGATCATAGCTCTGAGGTATCACAAGTGTCCCTTCCTTTTCTCAGTGATACATCCAGTTCATTAGGAGCTCCCTCACAATGTCTCATCAGCTAATTTTAGTGGTAGGAAAATTAAAAATACATCTTCGTAAGGCCCTTCCTCACCTTCTTGAACACCCACAGCCATTTTTCTTGCCTAGCCCTGGAACTGCATTTTTTAAAAATATTTTTATTAGGTATTTTCCTCATATACATTTCCAATGCTATCCCAAAAGTCCCCCATACCCTCCCCCCCACTCCCCTACCCACCCACTCCCACTTTTTGGCCCTGGCATTCCCCTGTACTGGGGCATATAACGTTTGCAAGTCCAATGGGCCTCTCTTTCCACTGATGACCAACTAGGCCATCTTTTGATACATATGCAGCTAGAGTCAAGAGCTCTGGGGTACTGGTTAGTTCATATTGTTGTTCCACCTATAGGGTTGCAGATCCCTTTAGCTCCTTGGGTATTTTCTCTAGCTCCTCCATTGGGGGCCCTGTGATACATCCAATAGCTGACTGTGAGCATCCACTTATGTGTTTGCAGGGCCCCGGCATAGTCTCACAAGAGACAGCTATATCTGAGTCCTTTCAGCAAAATCATGTTTGTGTATGCACTGGTGTCAGCGTTTGGAAAGTGATTATGGGATGGATCCCTGGATATGGCAGTCTCTAGGTGGTCCGTCCTTTGGTCACAGCTCAAAACTTTGTCTCTGTAACTCCTTCCATGGGTGTTTTGTTCCCAATTCTAAGAAGGGGCCAAGTGTCCACACTTTGGTCTTCATTCTTCTTGAGTTTCATGCGTTTAGCAAATTGTATCTTATATCTTGGGCATCCTAAGTTTCTGGGCTAATATCCACTTATCACTGAGTACATATTGTGTGAGTTCCTTTGTGATTGGGTTACCTCACTCAGGATGATGCCCTCCAGGTCCATCCATTTGCCTAGGAATTTCATAAATTCATTCTTTTTAATAGCTGAGTAGTACTCCACTGTGTAAATGTACCACATTTTCTGTATCCATTCCTCTGTTGAGGGGCATCTGGGTTCTTTCCAGCTTCTGGCTATTATAAATAAGGCTGCTATGAACATAGTGGAGCATGTGTCCTTCTTACCGGTTGGGACATCTTCTGGATATATGCCCAGGAGAGGTATTGTGGGATCCTCCGGTAGTACTATGTCCAATTTTCTGAGGAACCACCAGACTGATTTCCAGAATGGTTGTACAATCTTGCAATCCCACCAACAATGGAGGAGTGTTCCTCTTTCTCCACATCCTCGCCAGCATCTGCTGTCACCTGAATTTTTGATCTTAGCCATTCTGACTGGTGTGAGATGGAATCTCAGGGTTGTTTTGATTTGCATTTCCCTGATGATTAAGAATGTTGAACATTTTTTCAGGTGCTTCTCTGCCATTCGGTATTCCTCAGGTGAGAATTCTTTGTTCAGCTCTGAGCCCCATTTTCTAATGGGGTTATTTGATTGGAGTCCACCTTCTTGAGTTCTTTATATATATTGGATGTTAGTCCCCTACCTGATTTAGGATAGGTAAAGATCCTTTCCCAATATGTTGGTGGTCTTTTTGTCTTATTGACGGTGTCTTTTGCCTTGCAGAAGCTTTGCAACTTTATGAGGTCCCATTTATCGATTCTCGATCTTACAGCACAAGCCATTGCTGTTCTATTCAGGAATTTTTTCCCCTGTACCCATATCTTCAAGGCTTTTCCCTACTTTCTCCTCTATAAGTTTCAGTCAGGGGCTGGTGAGATGGTTCAGTGGGTAAGAGCACCCGACTGCTCTTCCAAAGGTCCTGAGTTCAAATCCCAGCAACCACATGGTGGCTCACAACCATCTGTAATGAGATCTGACTCCCTCTTCTGGAGTGTCTGAAGACAGCTACAGTGTACTTACATATAACAAATAAGGAACTGCATTTTTATATGAACTTCTGGCCCATCATTTTCACCATACTCTGCTTTCAAGGGAAACAAAATTAAGACAAGAATTGTGTATTTTCCTTTAAAGCAATGTTTATAAGGTGGAATCCAAAAGACTCTGATTGTAATCTTTAATTCAGTATATGTTTGTTCTGTGTACATCAGGCCATTTCTAGGTGCTGAAATGATAGTTGATGTCTCCATCCAAGTGAGGAGAGTCAAATGATGATCAAGTACACAGACAAATAAGAGCAGCTTAGAAAATGGTAAAAACTAAGAATATAAAACAAATGACATAAAGTGAGAGGCAGAGGCAGAAGCATATGATTCCTCAGACAGTACACTGAAGGAGGTCCTTCCACTGTCCGTGGCATCTAAGCTCAACCATATACTCCAGAAGAGACTGCTCATGTGCAGGTCTTACAGAGAGAGGTTTCAGGGGTAAAGAAGCAGTAAATGCAGAGAGAAAAAACACAGGATGCCTTCTGGAGACCACCTAACTGGGGTCTACTGTGCCACAGGGTGTTGACAAGTCATTGGTTTTGAGAAGTGGATGCTGCTACTGGTCATTATCCCATTGTACACAGAATTGCCTTCCTCTTCTGTAGCCCATGGTCTTACTGGGTCAAGCTCAACTTTTCTGGGAGGTTTTGTTTTTGTTTTTGTTTGTTTTTTTTTTTTTCCTTATTCTACAATGCATTCCTTAGGACCCTCCCTGTGAGTCTTCTCAGATGTGGGTGGCCTGATGTCATCTCAGTGCTCTAGAATGATGAAAACATGAATTGGTTAGAGAAGACTTGGATAGACCAGTGTCAAAGCCCCCTGGATATTTAGAATGTAGTAGGCAAAAAAAAAAAAATCATAGTAGAAAACAAATTAATGCATACAAATTTCATAACAAAAAGAAGTCAAAGGACTAATTCCTGCATCATGTTCAATACTGCTAAGATTATTGCCCAATTAGAAACTCTTTAAATACCATTTTCTTCTTTCTCCTGCTCCCATAGTACTAGGACTTAACTCAGGGCCTTGTATATGCTAGGCAAACTTCCAAGAAGTCAAAAATCTTCAGCCCCTTTATTAAGTTTCACTTTGAGATAACTTCACCCTTAATTGTCCAGGCTGTCCTTAAAGTTACCACATTGTCCGGACTGGTCCTGAATTTGCTATCTTTCTGTGTGAGCCTCCCAAAGTACTGGCAATAGTAGTGAGATAAGACATTTTGATTCACCCAGAATGTTAATTCCCTTCCCAAATATTCTAGTGAAATTATGACATGAATACCTCCTTTTTTCTCAGTCAAATGTTAGAGAAGAGCATTTGTAGGCCCCATCGATAGAATTCTATTTAATACATGGTAAAGGTGAACTCACAGAGAGATTCTGTCCCCTCCAAGCCCTTCCTCCTTTGGGAGTCCTCCTCTTTACAGACCTCTGTTCCTTTCCCCCAGATTCTGTGCAACACCAACTCCCTGATCCTTTGCTGGATTATATGTCAGGTTCCTAATGGAGAATGATATAAGTCATGACCAAATTCAGGCATCAGATGTTAAGCAAGTGACCACTACACTGTGAATGATTTGAATATGGTCACATGCTCTAGATGTGTACCAGTAGCTCTGACCTCTGAGAAAAGGAATAACATTAAAAATGAAACTTCTGTCTGTTAGGACCTCAGGGGCTGTTGAATGTGTAATAGTATGCTTCAGGTGAGGAACATGGCAGGGCCCTAATCAAACTTCCTTCTCATCTTGTGAGAGCAACTTCCCACTCCCATTTGAATTGTTAATCCTCTCCTGTTGCTGTTGGCAGAAACATATATCTTATGTCACTTTGATAAAGTTGTGCATTTAATGTTCCTGCAGTTAAGTGAGAGGGAAAAAGTCCTAACATTTTTAAAATGAAGCACTTCAAGTAGCAAGAGAGAACTCGGTGTCGAATGACTAATTCCGAGGTAGTAGGTCACCACCAGGAACATACATCATTCTCCAGCCTGCAGAAAATAACGGCTGTTTTTCATTTTTCTCTTCAGCCCATACTATCTTTTGTCCCCCTGTCTGGGACTAAGCATGTCTACCTTTGTTTCTTTGGACTACAAGACACTCAGCATCGTTGACATTCTCCTAGCCTTTCTCTCCAAGAAAATGGAAACTGGTTGAGAGATTTCATCCTCACTATTCACTCCTCTATGAACTGGGAAAGAGTTGAAGATATCCTACTGGGTTCATCAGAGAACACATCAGAGCTGATGAGTCCATGTTAAAGGCCAGTGGCATTTTTCTCCAATAATGAGAAATAAAGAGCAGAGAAGTTCTACAGTGAGCTCACCACTGCCTGGAGCACTGGAGCTTCAGCCTTTTTCTGCCTGGGTTATGGAAAATACTATAAAATAGGAGGGGTACCCAGAAACACCTTCTTAGCTACTTTCCTCAGATAATGGTGCTACCATGCCTGCCCATGCCTAAAGAAATGGAGTCAGGAACTAGACACAACTGCAATCTTGGGGATGTAAATATACATAATTTTCAATGAGAATCAAGGGGGTCTCATTGAGGCGACCTTCTGCATATAACAGAGCCATTACAATCATGAACACACAGTGGCTCTGGATGCTTGCAAAAGGCCTGTTTGAATAAACATTAAAAAGTAGTAGGAAGAACTTGAAGGACTTGTAGTTTCTTACAGTCTAAAGAAATCATCAGGAGTAGAAAGGTGATGAGAGAGGAAATGAGAGAGGAGTTGAACATGGTCATAATCAATTGTATATATGTATGAAATTGTCAAAGAAAAAAAGGAACAATGAAGAAATAGAGGCTCAGAGAGATGAGATAACCTGGGGGGAACTGATGAAAGTAATTGAAGGAATTGAAAATTTGCTTTCTTTTGGACTCTTAGTCCAGTTATGTAAAGCATCCTTACTCCAGTAAAATGAAGTCAATGAAAATTTAAAGAGGAAGGTAAGGTGGGTGGGAATTCTCTTGATGCCAGTCTGGGATGCCACCCCATACTGCCACAAAGTCATCTATGAACTGTGTCTGAAGTCAGAATTTTAATTGTTGAGCTCTTGCTGTCTGCCAAGCCTCAGCTGCAGATTTTAAAATCCATTAAGTCCTCGAAGCACCACAATGGCACTGTTTTTCATTTCAGTACTCCTGAGCTCAGCCCTTTGCCCCAACACCGCCAGCCCACTGGAATGTCAGCTTGTCTGAGAAGCCAGGCAGCCTGCTAGCCTGTCAGTCCCATCCACTCTTGTAGGTGAGACATGTTAATCAAATGAGGAATTAGACATGGAACTTGATGTACACATTTATCTAATGCAGATTTTCAGTTGGTAAGTATGCATTTCCTTAGCACTAAGTATGTCAACAATCATATTGGTATCTTGAGGGTCAAAAGAAGGCACACAGACATATCCCTTCCTCTCTCTACCTTGAGTAGTATACATATATATATACACACACATACACATATATATGTATATATACAGAGAGAGAGAGAGTTGGTGCATAAGCAACTCTAAGTGTTTGCAGAAGGATACGGTTACTTTTTAGTACAATGCTTAGTTATTGTCACTCAGGGCAAAATGTGCTATATATATATATATATTCGTGTGTGTGTGTGTGTGTGTGTGTGTGTGTGTGTGTGTGTGTGTGTGTGTGTGTACAAACACCTTTGGATTTTAGAATACAAAATGCAATTCATTCCAGGAGACACTTCAGACTTGCTTTCAATTGGGTGTGGAAAATTAATAAAGGAAAACTAAAAGTTTCAGTATAGCTAAACATGTACTATGGATCAGATATCTTAGTTGTGAATCTCTATTCCTGTTCTCACAGTCTGCATATCTTTGCAGAAATTAACTCTCTGGGCTTCTATTTCCTTGTCATTCTTTTTTTTTTTTTTTTTCGCTGACAATTTGATTCATGAATACAACTGATTATGATCACGTTCAACCTCTCCTATTTCCTATCTTCTCTCCTTGTTCCTCCTGCTGTCCCCTTTAATCTTCCAAGTTATTCCTACTTCTTCATTATCTGTATTCAGGCAGGTCTTTCGCAAGTATCCAGAGCTGCAATGTTTTCATGATCATAATGGCCAGGTCATATCCAGAAGACAGTGCTTCATGCAATCTTCCACATCCTTTTCCTCTTATATGCTATCAGTTTCCTCTTACCAAATGACCCCTTAGTCTTTGAGGGTATAATATCTATGTCTCATTCAGAGCTAAGCAATTATTCTCATTGCTTTAATGAGTTATGAGTCTCTGGATATATTGTTCTGCACTGGAAAAATAAAAATAAAAAGCTTCTGTGTCCAAGGCTGAGAGCAGCGATATCCTCATGTGCACAATGAATACAGTGTCCATGCTTCCGTGGTGAGTCTGCTGTGGAGATTCCTCTTCACCTTGCATTTGGAATGCTTATTGTGGTGTCTACCACCTGTGGGTGGATGCTGAAAGGCATATGCACAATGGAGACACTGAGGGTGTATGGGAGGACTACAGGACTCCAGATTTTTTCCCCCAGGCCCCCTACAGGTCAGTCTTTTCTAGATCACAGGAATGGACAACAAAGGATTCAAAGTGTGACCAGAATACTGAAAGCCATTGCTGCTTGTCACTTGGAGCCATCAATGGGAAGAGACAGAAATTCAATCTTTTAAAACCTCGCTTTATTCAAAGAGCTAGAAATCTGAGAAGACAGTGAACTAACTCCTAGCTCCTCTCTAGTCAGCAGCTTTATTGTGACAGTGAGAAGACAGTGCAAACAGGGCAGGCCATCACTCTGGAGTTCATTCTTGCCCTGCTGCTCAGGTGAGCAGCCATGCTTCTGACACCCTCGAAAACTTACCATGTCTTCACAGCTCTCTCCATCATCCCTTGGACTTACCCCTCACCCTTTGTATTTCAGGTACTTCTCTTCTGTGGTTCTTCAGGATCACCTTAGGTGCTTCTGATCTTCCCAAGGGTTAAAAATTTATTTCTACAAGGAAATAAGAGCAAAACGAAATCCACCTGATAAATTGGGGAAAATAACTAAGGAAACTCTAGAGCCTGTAGACAAGTAAAAGTAACTTTTATTCTCCTATATTAATTGTCATCTCCAAGGTTTATTGCCTCAGTCTGCTAACCTCGGCTTAGTCCTGGAATTTTTCTAGTTTCCAAACAATCGTATCTATGCCTAGAGTATTTTTAGCCTCTGAGACATAGTGCTGAATAAGCTCACTCTTTCTAGTTCTTTCTGAGTTCTGGCTGGCTGGACACCTCAGCTTTTCTGACTCAAATTCCTCTCAAAGATAATTGATTCAACCTGGCTGGCTTCTCTCAGCTTCTCAATGAATTGTTCTGCTTGGCCTCAAACTAACTCTGGTAAACTTCTGGCTTCTCATTCTCTGGCTCACTCTGTCTTCTCCTGTTTCTATCTTGTACTCTCCCAGTAAAACTACTCTTCTCTCTGTCTGTCTCTCTGTGTTTCTCTCTGTCTGTCTGTCTGTCTGTCTGTCTGTCTCTCCTACCCTTCAAGTAGCTTCCCTTTCCTCTCTGTTCTCATGAAAGTTGGGGATATCCTATTCTGTCAAATCTTCCCTTGATTTATCACTTTGTCTGCTGCTCAATTAGATATCACTTTCAAACATGGATGCTTCTTTCTACAGACTAAACTTACCTCCATTGTTTGGGATTAAAGGTGTTTACTAAGGGTGTGTCTATATTCCAGCTGGAGGGATTAAAAGTGTGTGCTAAGGACTGAGACATACCACAACTAGAAATAATTTTTTTCAGTAAATAACACATTCTCAGGGTTAACAGTGTAATCGAATGTTCTGCAACAGAGACAGATGCTCTATTAATCGGTCCCAACCCCAGGTGCATTGTCTGAGTACTATGGTAAGGGTTCTACAGTATGAAGTTGTACATAGAACTCCCCTGATTGGGGATTCTCTTAAGTGCAATGCAGGGAGACTGGTTTTGGTTTTGGTTTTGGTTTTGGTTTTGGTTTTGGTTTTGGTTTTGGTTTTGGTTGTAGATTAAATCTAGATGGATCTGGCACTTTGTTACTACATAGCGCAATCTGGGAAATTCTAAGCTATGGCGATAAAGGAAGTCTGTTGGCATTGTGCCAAGGACTAATAGTTCAGCTGAAGAATAGCTGCAACAGCCCAGTCTTGGATATACAAAAATGTCTTTTGACATGTCCTCTTAGATGGGCAACTTAAACTTGACATTCTCATTTTCCTGCTAAACTTGCTTAGGCACTTCTTAAAACAATAAGTCAAGATGGTTTTTGCCTGTATCAACTTTGTACTCTTCTAGCAGTGTAGAAACTAGACTAGAGAGAGGGTGGCTAACTAGGAACAAACAAATACTGACAGTGTGTACATTCTAAGTGAGCAATATGTTTGCAGATTCCTATTAACAATATGTCATCCAAATGTGCCTTGTTTAAGAGTATAGAATAAAAAAGTTCCCCAACCCACCTATCTTTATCCCCTATCAAAAACACTCAAGCGTTCCTTCCAAGGTATAAAGCACTATGAAGGAGAACCTTGTAGAAGTCTAGGGATTAACAGGTGCTTCGTTGCTCACCCCTGAATGAAGTGGCAGACCTAGAATTTAGATCACTTTCTTAAACCCTAGACCTACACATGCTGTTTCCACTACAAAACTCTTCTCTTGCAAAACAGAGTGTTTGAGAACCTGCACGTGAGATGGGACCCCATCCAAGGGTCCTAACAACATGAAAAATATGGAGAATCAAACTCTTCAGGTAGCTACAGAATTAATCTTTTGTTGTGCTTATGCGGCAAGACTCTCACATTCAAAGTGGGTTAAATGAGGGCATGTGTTGAAATGCCTCTTATCCCTATCAGAATGCTAAGCATAAGGAAGGGGGCTTTTAAAGGCTGGCTCCTCAAATCAGAATGGATGCTACTCCTAAAAAAGGGCAGAGTGGAGTGGGAATGCCTTGTTCATAGAAGGATATTCACTTAATCCCACACTCATCCCACACACTGGAAAAGAAACACCATAATTCAGATTTAGAGTCAATATCATAAAACCTTCTCTCAAGGATACTCTGCACAGGAAACACGTGCCTACTCCTCTCACTCTCTCAGCAACCATATGACAGGGACATTATTATCTCTGATTGACAGGTAGGAAAACTGGAGGCTAGCATGATTCGGTCCATCACCAGTGTCATTCAAATGATGTGTGAGAGACCCAGGACTCAAACTCAGACCTATCAGGTGTAAATCCTACATGAAACATCACTCGCACACCCCACAGAAAGCCCCTCATGAGGCTGCATCTGTAGAGCAGCCAACATCAGCTCCGGGAAAGCCACATCGATCGAGAACCTTTTTATTAGGACAGTGCATCTTTTCCAGGAACAAGATTGGTCTTTTAAACTGCCACGGCACTAACATAGAGAAAAATGTGTGTACTGAGCTGTCTCATTTATAGAAGGCAGCCACCCTGATTTGAAGGGGATTAAATATTGGCAATAGCACCTGTGACTTCTGGGATGCCTGAAGGCTGGAGGAATAAATGAAATGTAGCATTCTCTAAACCATCCTTTACTTCTGCAAAGCAGGGGATTCATTCTAAGTAATAGAGCAAACACTGAACTGTAGACATGTATGATGTATTGGAAGCTTTAGCTTATGCAAGAAAGATGGCTTCTTTTCCTCTGCACATTCTGTGTACCTCCATTAGTTTATGCTCCAACTGCAGGACCGACCTTCAAAAGCTCAGCATAAGGAACAGTCTCTGGGGTCAAACAGAGGTTCCATGTCAGCTTTGCTCCCTCCACATGGACACACCCCACTGCATGACATGAAGAACAAAAATCATTCAACTGTTTTTATGGTATTCAGCATGTCTGCAGTGCTGTGCCAGGCAAAGCGGACATAAAATGCAGACTATTTGTCTTCAACCTCAAGGAATGCACAGAGTAGTGTTGAGGACTAAAAACACAAAATGAACATGAGAAACCAGGATGTGGGGGTGCAGCAGGAAAGATGTATACAAGATGACTTACATCTCACTTTGCTTCTCCAAAACACTGTCTCCAACCCCATAAAATGGGAAGGATTATAAAAGCCAATTTTATTCGAGGTTAGGGGGAGCTTAGCAGAGGAGCCAGACAGAAAGCATCCATGAGCTGGCAAGGTTACACAAAATGTGGTACTGACCCTGCTGTCCAATTCAGATGAGAAACTGAATGAATGTAGAACAAACTGAAAGGAGACAGGAAGGTAAAGAGGTCATCTGCATGGGAGTGTCTGCACTGGCACTGTGGTCAACACTGTTTCCCAGGTGTCCTTGAATCATTTGAGTAGATGCAGAATGAGGCTGGGGGTACCAGTGAGATGCAGCAGGAGATCCTGTGGCCCCTGGTCCTGCAGACACAGCCTCACTCACAGCCTTTTACATCAGTGGCTCCATTTAAGGTTTTACTTGAAAGATAGATTCAAAATAAAACAACAAAGTCCTCAAGAGTCACAGAGTGTAACTTTCAGAAATAAAAAAAAAAATGTGTTCTGGTAAAGAGAACATATTCTACTTGGAATAGGTCCCATAGGAGAGTACCTTTGTTATTGTTGAGAATTACAGTTAAGAAGATAATTCTATCCCAATAAGAAAATCTCTCTACAATGGTAGCAGAGAAAGAGTCTATGGTTATTGCTGTGGAATCACTAAAAGAGAATTTCTTCCATATTCCAGTAGCCCTTGAATGGATTGCTGAGATGGGAAGAAATCCCACCATGCAAACAAGTGAGGGACATGGTTGTATGATTTGTCACACAGTTTTCATAAATTCACTGGTGATTTGGGGTGATCAACCTATAGTAGTTTTTTAAACCTGCTGATAATGGTTGACTCCCCGATGTTTACATAAACAGGTATGCATGGATGTTTCAACCTCAAAGCATGCCCACCCTGCACCACACAGGAAGACATTATATGAGCAAGAGGCTTTGTAAAAGATTTATTTGTATTTACCAGGCACTGGCAGAGCCTCACAGGAGACAGCTATATCAGGCCCCTGTTAGCAGGCTCTTGTTGGCATCTGCCGAGTGACTGGGTTTGGTGGTTGTTTATGGGGTGGATCCTCAAGTGAGGCAGTCTCTGAATGGTCATTCCTTCAGTCTCTGCTCCGAACTTTGTCTCTGTAACTCCTTCCATGGGTGTTTTGTTCCCAATTCTAAGAAGGAACAAAGTATCCACACTTTGGTCTTCCTTCTTGAGTTTCATGTGTTTTGCAAATTGTATCTTGGGTATTCTAAGTTTCTGGACTAATATCCACTTATCAGTGAGTGCATATCATGTGTGTTCTTCTGTGACTGGGTTACCTCACTTAGGATGATATCCTCCAGATCCATCCATTTGCCTAAGAATTTCATAAATTCATTGCTTTTAATAGCTGAGTAGTACTCCATTGTATAAATGCACCACATTTTCTGTATCCATTCTTCTGTTGAGGGACATCTGGGTTCTTTCCAGTTTCTGGCTATTATAAATAAGGCTGCTATATATGTGGCAGAGAATGGCCTAGTTGGTCATCAATGGGAGGAGAGGCCCTTGGTCCTGTGAAGGCTCTATGCCCCAGAATAGGGGAATGCCAGAACCAGAAATGAGAGTGGGTGGGTTGAGGAGCAGGGGGAGGGGGGGAGGAGATAGGGATTTTCAGAAGGGAAACTAGGAAAGGGGATAAGATTTGAAATGTAAATAAAGAAAATATCTAATAAAAATATTAAATATTAAAAAAGGAGAGACAAAGAAAGAAAGAAAGAAAGAAAGAAAGAAAGAAAGAAAGAAAGAAAGAAAGAAAGAAAGGAAGAAAGGAAAGGAAGAAAGGAACAAAGAAAGGAAGGAAGGAAGGAAGGAAGGAAGGAAGGAAGGAAGGAAGGAAGAAAGAAAGAAAGAAAGAAAGAAAGAAAGAAAGAAAGAAAGAAAGAAAGAAAGAAAGAAAGAAAGAAAGAAAGAAAGATCTAACCACCAACTGTGGAATCATATCATAACCAGTGGGGGTTTTTTATGTATGCTTATTTTTTAATAAATAAAATTTATTTATTTTAAAAAATATTTACTTGTCAGAGGGCAGAAACGGAATTCACAATTACATTTTTAAGGTTTGTTTTGTCCTGTTTTGCTTTTAGTCAGGAAGCAAACATGGTGCATGTTTTTATTATATAAAATATGTTTTGAAAATGTGTACACCTTATGGAATGACTAAAATGAGTGAATTAGCATATGTGTTACCTCTTGTATTTTTTGTCCTAAGAACACTTAAAATCGGCTTCCTTAGCAATTTCACGAGTACAGTATATTACCTGTAGTCATCATTCTATAGAGCGGAGCCCTCAAACCCATTTCCACCTGGCTGAGACTTTTGTAATATCCTTTGACCAGCATTGTTCCACCTTCCCCCCGCCACCCCTCACCCCCCCTACCCCGCCACCTCTGTGCCCTGAAAGTTAGCAATCTACTGGCTGCTTCTCAGTGGTCAGTGTTTAAAGGTTTCTCATATGAGGGAAATCTTGTGATTTTCATCTTTCTAAGTCTGGTCTATTTCATTCAAGAGAGTACCCTCCAGATTCCCTGCCATGCATGTTTTCACAAAAGGCAGAATGTCCTTAGCTAAGCAGAATTCCATTGCTCAATTTGTTTACTCAGTCATCTGCCAATGGATGCTTGGACTGATAATAGAACTTTCACATTATGAATATAACTATGGGTTTTACAAGGAAATAAATGTTCTAAGGAAGGGGAAAGGGAAAGCATCTCTCATGTTTAATTTCTATTTGTTCCTCCTGATACCTGACCCACTTTAAGATAGGAGAACCCTCTTGAGGCATCAACTCTGCTTCTCATTAGTACTCCTGCTCCTGCAGCTAGGCAAGCCAGTGTCAAAGAACTGTGCTACAGGAAGGAACTTCTTGATAAAATGGAGAGATTCTTTTTACAAGTAGAGACTTTCAATTACATGATATTGAATTACACTTAGAATGTATTCACTAATGCATGTCTCTTACAGAAATTTAGTGTACATGTGACTGGCTCTTCATGAGGCAGCATGGAGAAAAAAGACTTTCCATGGCTATCACATCCAAAAGTAGCCCTGTGGCTCCTGAAAAATCTGTCTCATCGCCCAGCACATCTTTCTAAAGGGCCCACTGCATTCTGTTGTTAGGTTGTCTATGTTAGCATTTCCTCCTCCTTGATAGCTGAAACCTGTGTTTGTCTTTTCTTTTTTAATTAATACATGTGTTAATTACTTTTCTGGTTCCCCTGACAAAATACATTACAAAAGCAGCTTGAGGAAGGAGCGGATTACAGTGGCTCAGTTTAGGAAGCTTAACCAATCGTGACTGGGAAGATGCAGATTTAAAACAGAGGCAGATAGGTAGCCTTTCAAGACCTGCCTCCAGTTACCCACTAGTCTAGCTAGACCACGGATCAACTTCCCAAAACAGCACTACTACCCATGACCACACCATACCCCCCCCCCCACACACACACACACACACTGGGTAGGAGAAGATTCCTAAATACATAATACAGCCTGCTTAGTCTACATATGCCTACTAGTTTGTATTTGTTCTCGGGGATGACCGCTTGGTATTGGATCTCCAGTTAGTGTGTCCTTTGTTGGAAAAGACTATTTCTCTGATCTCAGCACTCCTTAGTTGCCTTCAGTTCTTTGTGTACGTAGAGCCTGAGCTTTTCTCCATCCACCTTAACATATCTATTGGTGTTAGCCTTGTTCGGTCTTGTTTGGGCAGTCATGCTGGTGATATTTTGTTGGTATACCTTCTGACTAGGAGGCACAATCTCATGAAAGCTCTCTGATCCTCTGGCTCTAACAATCTTCTATCACCTCTTCTGTAGTGGTCTGTGCTTCTTAGGGACAAGAGTTCTAACGTAGATGTATACATTGGAACTGGGCTCCACAACTCAGCATTTTAATTGACTGTGGTTTTCATCTATTGCAAAGAGAAGTCTTCTAGATAAAGGTGGGGATTACACTTACCTTGTTTCTGCAGAAACTGTAAAGTGTATTATAATATTTTTCAGTATTTAGAAGAGAGGTTGCCACAGGTGACTGTCAAATGACAGCTTGTTGAGTTGATATATGAAAGAATGTAGATACTGTGTACTTTAAAGTCAAGAAAAACTTCTATTTTTTTCCCTCAGATTTTGGCAACATGGATTCAGCAAAAAGCTCTACAATACAGCCTTTACCCAGCCTCCTCCTTGAGACCACAGGCAGTAACATTACTCTGGGCACAGCACAAGTCCTACTTGTTCCTCCATCCTTCCTTCTGGAAGGGAGAAGCTAAACAAGATGATTGTTTCCCCCTAAACATCCCACTGAGAAGAGAGGGGGTCTCTGTCAGATCTCAGCAAGTTGGCAGAAGCACATAGAGATATAAAATCTATCTTCAGAGCCGCCCCACAGTTTGCCTGCAGGGTTGTTGTTACATTCCCTGTGCTTCCCTGGGATGTCAGGTCTGCACATCAATGCTCTCCAAAATGGAAACACGCCATCCCTCAAGATCAATATGGAGTAACAGACTGTTTTTGTTTTTGTTTTTTTTCTTCAGACATTAAATTTTTATCTTGGTGAGAAACTGATAGGGGGAACAGGAGGATTTAGAAGAATTCTAGAAGTAAAACTGACTTTGGCCACATCTTAAATGGCAAATGCTCGCACGAACTGAATAACTAGCAGCTGTACAATCTGAATATAAACTTCTGGAGGGACTTCTCCAGGAAAGCCAAGCCAGGAGAAAGAAGTCCTGCTGTTGTATAATATAGTAGGATATGCCAGTCACTGGCAATATGCAACTTTTATAATGGGTTTTTGATATGTCACGTATGCTACATCCTTCACTAATTAATTTTGAACCAATCTTATACGGCCTCTACTATTATTGAGATTGGTTTGTTACAGATGATAAAATACACTCCCACACAAGATCATACATCTTGTCTCATAATAGAGGGGGATGAGAACCAGATCTGTTGACATCAGTGCTCCACATTCACTGAACAGTCTCAAAGAAAGAGCATGTGTAGAAAAAGGATACTAGAAGAGAAGATAAATGTTGCACCTCCTGTCTACCCTGGAGTCCAGGATCCTGGCTGGGAGACTTGCTTGAAATCTCATGCTTGAAGTTTTCCAAAGGCGAGCAGTTGATTCAGTAGCTTCCCCTACCCACGAGGAAAACCACTGTGTAACTCAATTTGCTTGGCCTATCCATCACAATTGGACTAGGTATGGAACAGATCTGACCTACTTTAAAATCAATTTTGATGTGCCCCATGGACTCTTTCAAGCTACTTTACAAACACCATTCTGTTTTTGTTAAGTAAATCTAATTGCTCCTGGGGTGTTAACAGATGACATTGCCTCCCAGAATGAGTTTGCCAAGACTTGAGATGCTGTGTACTATTGTCTGGCAGAAAATCACCAAGATTGTTTAAAACAAACAAACAAAAAAAGCAAAAAAAAAAAAAAAAAAAAAAAAAAAAACCAGTCCCTAGGGATGTAGAACTAGAAGCACTCTGGAGGTCTAGCTGTGAATGTTAACCCTCTAGAGTAACACACTGTCAAAAGACTTCTGTAGCAGCATTCACTCATTGCTCAGATGATGGGCATGCCTTCCTCCAGCCCAGTTCAACTCTAATATGTATCTTTGAGACTGGGACATAAGAAAAGTCTTCAAATATGTTGTCCATTTAAAAATTCATCCCTCATACTAAGGTATTGGGTCATGGAGAGTCAGGTGTAATTTGTTTAGTACAATCTTATTAAGATAGGCATGTTAAATATTGTGTTAAGTATGTGGGAATTGCTTAGTGGCTACCAGGAATCATCTCCTGTTCATGAGTATGAGGATGTTCTAATAAGTGTAAGCAGCTAGCTTTTTAACCTCAGAGAGTTTGAAATCTAGTGTGTGTGTGTGGGGGGGGGGGGAGGAGATAAAAATCTCATAGAGAAACCTACTACTCTATACAATGATTTAAATATATTAACAGCTGTGTGCTACCTATATAAAAGTTCGGATGGAGGTACCCTGCATGGGTAGATAATGCCAATTCTGGGATCCAAAGTGATTAAATGAAATTCCCCATGCCAGATGAGAAATATTTATCTATGTGTTGTCCTCCAGGAAGTCTCTGGAATCCCCCAAAAGGACATAGGCTATTTTCATTATCGTTGGCAATCCACCAAAACTAGATGATAAAAGCATATTGCTGAAGACACCACATATCTTGGTTGCAGGACATGCAGACATCAAGCCGTGACTGAACTGGAAGCTTCCTCCCTAGCAGCTATCTCTTATAGTGCCTGAAGGCGCTATGCATATAGCTGGGGAAGAAAAGTTATTAGTTATATTACCCTGAGGTTGAATTTAATGTAGGCAAAGGATGCGAACTTACACAGTAGTGTGGTGACTGTTTGGGGAGTAACTAATGACTCTCTGCTTGGATTTGAAACTTGCTTTACAAGAGGGATTTTATGCCAAGTATTATAAACTGACATAAAGCCCATGGTAAGTGTACTCATAGGCTCTAGGGAATAAGTTACTATCTTTTACTGCTATATTAACCTAGTGTCAACTGCCTTCTAAACATCAATGTTTACATTGTATAAAGGACAACCATTGGTCTCTGAGAGAACATTAGAGAAGCTTCTTTGTGCAATAAACAGTAGTGAAGTAGAAAAGACTCTTGGCTGCTAGACATGCTGAGAATAGGCGACTTTTGAGTGCTCAGCCTTAAATAGTGAGTTTATATCCACTCCTCTAGAGTTTAAAGAACACTAGAAGAACACATGTTCCACTATGTTCATAGCAGCCTTATTTATAATAGCCAGAAGCTGGAAAGAACCCAGATGCCCTTCAACAGAGGAATGGATACAGAAAATGTGGTACATTTACACAATGGAGTACTACTCAGCTATTAAAAAGTATGAATTTATGAAATTCCTAGGCAAATGGATGGACCTGGAGGGCATCATCCTGAGTGAGGTAACCCAATCACAAAAGAACTCACACAATATGTACTCACTGATAAGTGGATATCAGCTCAGAAACTTAGGATACCCAAGATATAAGATACAATTTGCTAAACGCATGAAACTCAAGAAGAACGAAGACCAAAGTGTGGACACTTTGCTCCTTCTTAGAATTGGGAACAAAGCACCCATGGAAGGAGTTACAGAGACAAAATTTGGAGCTGTGAAGAAAGGATGGACCATCTAGTGATTGCCATATCCAGGGATCCGTCCCATAATCAGCTTCCAAACGCTTACACCATTGCATACACAAACAAGATTTTGCTGAAAGGACCCAGATAGAGCTGTCTCTTGTGAGACTATGCCGGGGCCTAGCAAGCACAGAAGTGTATGCTCACAGTCAGCTATTGGATGGATCACAGGGCCCCCAATGGAAGAGCTAGAGAAAGTACCCAAGGAGCTAAAGGGAACTGCAACCCTATAGGTGGAACAACAATATGAACTCACCAGTACCCCGGAGCTCTTGTCTTTAGCTGCATATGTATCAAAAGATGGCCTAGTCAGCCATCACTGGAGAGAGATGCTGGACTTGCAAACTTTATATGCCCCAGTACAGGGGAACGCCAGGGCCAAAAAGGGGGAGTGGGTGGGTAGGAGAGTGGGAAGGTAGGTATGGGGGACTTTTGGGATAGCATTGGAAATGTATATGAGGAAAATACCTAATAAATTTTTTAAAAAAAGAGATAGAAAAAGAATCTCAGGGGCAGAAGATAACATAGAAACATTGACACAACAGTCAAAGAAAATGCAAAATGCAAAAACCCAAGACACAATGAGAAGACCAAACCTAAAGATAATAGGTATATAAGAGAGTGAAGATTTCCAACTTAAGGGGCTAGTAAATATCTTCAACAAAATTAAAGAAGAAAACTTCCCTAACCTAAAGAAAGAGATGGACATAAACATACAAGAAGCCTACAGAATTCCAAATAGATTGGACCAGAAAAGAAATTCCTCCCATCACATAATACTCAAAACAAAAATAAAAGCACAAAACAAAGAAAGAATATTAAAGAATATTAAAAGCAGTAAAGGAAAAATGTCAAGTAACATAAAGGAAGACCTATCAGAATTACACCAGACTTCTCACCAGAGAAGATGAAAGCTAGACGTTCCAGGGTAGATGTTATACAGACCCTAAGAGAACACAAGTGCCAGCCCAGGCTACCATACCCAGCAAATCCAGCATTACAAAAGGATAATAGATGGAAAACACCAACCTAAAGAGGGAAACTACACCCTAGAAAAAGCAAGAAAATAATCTTCTTTCAACAAACCCAAAAGAAGATAGCCACACAAACATTAAAATAACATCAAAAATAACAGGAAGCAAAAATCACTATTCCTTAATATTTCTTAACATAAATTGACTCAATTCCCCAATAAAAAGACATAGACTAACAGACTGGATAAGTAAACAGGACCCAGTATTTTGCTGCATACACAAAATGTACCTCACTGTCGAAGACAGACACTACCTCAGAGTAAAGTACTGGAAAACAATTTTCCAAGCAAGTGGTCCTAAGAAATAAGCTGGAATAGCCATTCTAATATTGAATAAAATCAACTTTCAACCAAAAGTTATCAAAAAGGATAAGGAAGGACACTTCATACTCATCAAAGGAAAAATAATCTACCAAGAACTCTGAATTCTGAACATTTATGCTCCAAATGCAAGGGCACCCACATTCATAAAAGAAACTTTAGTAAAGCTCAAAGCACACATTGCAACTCACGCAATAAAAGTGAGAGAATTCAACAACCCAAAACCTAAACAAACACATTGACACTAACAGAAGTTATGGACTAAATGTATTTAACAGATATCTCTAGAACATTTCATCCTAAAACAAAACAAACAAATATATATATATATATATATATATGTATATATATATATATATATATATACACTTTATTCTCAACACCTCATGGTACCTTTTCTAAAACTGACCATATAATCAGTCACAAAACAGGCCTCAACAGATACAAGAATATTGAAATAATCCCATGCATCCTATCAGATCACCATGGACTAAGGCTGGTCTTCAATAACAAGAAAAACAGAAAGCCAACATACATATGGAAGCTGAACAACACCTTACTCAATGATAACTTTGTCAGGGAAGAAAAAAAGGAAAGAATTAAAGACATTTTAGAATTTAATGAAAATGAAAACACAACATACCCAAACTTACAGGACACAGTGAAATCAGTGGTAAAAGGAAAACTCATAGCTCTGAGTGCCTCCAAAAAGAAACTGGAGAGAGCATACACCAGCTGCTTGACAGCACACCTGAAAGCTCTAGAACAACAAGAAGCAAATTCACCCAAGAGGATTAGACCACATGAAATAATCAAACTCAGGGCTGAAATCAACTAAGTAGAAATAAAAGGAACTATAAAAATAATCAACACAACCAGGAGCTGGTTTTTTGAGAAAATAAACAAGATAAGTGAATCATTAGCCAGACTAACCAGAGGACACAGAGACAGTATCTAAATTAACAAAATCAGAAATGAAAAGGGTGCTATAACAACAGAAACCGAGGAAATCCAAAAAACATCAGATCCTACTACAAAAGCCTATACTCAACACAACTGGAAAACCTGGAAGAAATGGACAATTTTCTAGACAGATACCAAATACCTAAGTTAAATCAGTATCAGATAAACCATCTAAACAGTCTTATAACCCCTAAAAAAAAAGAAGCAGCCATTAAAATGTCAATACTGAGTTGCATGTTTTCAAATAAATTTTATTAGTTTAATTTAAAAAAAGAAATGAAATTTAAAAAAGAATGAATTTATGAAATTCCTAGGCAAATCGATGGACCTGGAGGGCATCATCCTGAGTGAGGTAACCCAATCACAAAAGAACTCAAATGATATGTACTCACTGATAAGTGGATATTAGCACAGAAACTTAGGATACCCAAGATATAAGATACAGTTTGCTAAACGCATGAAACTCAAGAAGAATGAAGACCAAAGTGTGGACACTTGGCCCCTTCTTAGAATTGGGAACAAAACACCCATGGAAGGAGTTACAGAGACAAAATTTGGAGCTGTGAAGAAAGGATGGACCATCTTGATACTGCCATATCCGGGAATCCATCCCATAATCAGCTTCCAAACGGTGACACCATTGCATACACTAGCAAGATTTTGCTGAAAGAACCCAGATATAGCTGTCTCTTGTGAGGCTATGCCGGGGCCTAGCAAACACATAAGTGGATGCTCACAATCAGCTATTGGATGGAGGAGCTAGAGAAAGTACCCAAGGAGCTAAAGGGATCTGCAACCCTATAGGTGGAACAACATTATGAACTAACCAGTACCCAGGAGCTCTTGACTCTAGCTGCATATGTATCAAAAGATGGCCTAGTCGGTCATCACTGGAAAGAGAGGCCCATTGGACTTGCAAACTTTATATGCCCCAGTACAGGGGAACACCAGGGCCAAAAAGGGGGAGTGGGTGGGTGGGGGATTGGGGGGGTGGGTTCAGACCTGTGAACATCTGAATGATCAGTAGCCTTATACTGCCAGGGGAAAAAAAGCAAGTCTAAGGCAACCACCAGTCCATTGCCAGGCATGGACATGGAGCTAGCATAAAACAAACATCAGTCTGGCACTGAGAAAGCTCCTGCTGGGCTCCCAGGGTGGGGATCATAGATGAATCCCACTGGGACTATGGGTCCCAAACACAAGTGATCCTGAGACAGATGAACATCACATGGGACCATGCTGAGCCAGAGGCCTGGATAATGAGTGTACCAGAGATGACTACCAATTCTGCACCATGGTATGGGGTCCAGAGAGGAAATAGCACCAGTCCAGAGCTGTGCACGCCTGGGGATGGGGGCAGACCATACCCAAGATGACCCTGCCTAAGGTCATAATGTATAAGTAGAATATAGCAATCCTAAGAAGACCCCAGACACTCAGAGACTCTGGGTGCCTGTAAGAGGAGTAAGTAAATGGTGAGGATGGGAGAGAAAAAGAAACAAAAGGATGTGGACACAATGAAAAGAGGCAGACCTGGAGACTCTAGGGTAGTGAGCAACAGTATGATGTGAGTAGCCAGTGATACCACCTGGGACCATGGTGAAGTTCTAACATTTGCTGCCACTGGGGGCCATGTCTGGGTTCATGGCCTTATAGCAGGGGTCTGTTACCACCAAAGTCCAGGTAGATGCCCCTGATCTGGACTGCCACCTGGGGATATGTTGACATCTGAGTGCTGTCCAGAACCAGCCCTACCCCTTACCTGAGCATTGTCGGATAGCTTGTCCTGGGAGCATGAGAGCTACAGCTAACTCGACCCTTAGCTAGCTTCAGTACTTGGGAGATGAGCCTAGTATATTGATGAATTTCAAGTTAGCTAGCCTCAAGGATATGAGTGTGGGAGAGCTAACCCTGCCACTCATCTCCTATGTGGTGGAATGGATGAAAAAGAGATCCCCTCTTTCTCGATCACCCCTCACCACCTATGGCGTGTAAGAGCCCTGGCCCTGCGGTCATGAGAACAGGAGAGCTGTCCCTGCCCCTCACCAGCTGCAGCACTTAGAAGAGTGGGCTTTTCCCCTCCCATGGACAGCACAGTAGAGCTTGCCCAGGTAGTGGAGGAGTGGGAGAGCTGGGCTGAGGGTGTGAAGGTGGGAGAGCTGGACCACAAATTGTTTTCCATGTGCTAGTGTGGACTTTTTCATGTGATAGTGTGGACAAGTGAGAGATGCCCTCCTCCTACCTCACCCGTTGTCATCTATGGCAGGCAGGAGAAGCTGGCCCTGGGGTCATGAGAGCAGAAGAGTTGTCCCTGAACTTCACCTGCCACAGCACACAGGAGGGCAGGTCCTGCACCTTGCCTGAGCTGGCCCTGGATATGGGGTTGCAGGTGAGCTGCCCTGCCTCTTGTCTGCTATGAGGTGGAGGGATAAAGAGCAATGCTCTCTTCTACCCCATTTCTTTCCACCTATGGCAGGCAGGAAAGCTGGTGGTCCCAAGGTCATGAGAGTAGGAGAACTGTCCTTACCCCTCACCAGCTGCAATACTGGGAGAGTTAACCCTGCCCCTCACCTGGACAGCAAGGTAAAGCTGGCGCTGTTTGCAGGAGATAGGGATGGGTTGTAGATGAGCCTGACCCAAGGGCCTAGCTGTGGCATTGAATGGGCCAGACAGAGCAGCACAGGAGAGCTAACCTTAGTGGTGTGGGAGCAAGAGAGTTGGCATGTTGACCATCTCAGATACCTCTCAGACCTAGATCTAGGGCTTTGAATTGGTCTCTCCACCTCAACATCTACCTGACAGATGAACTGCTAGAATGTATGAAGGGGTGGTCCTGTAGATCCAAAACTACATGATCTCCAAAACAGAGGGAGACAACAGGATATTGGAGAGGAGTCCCATTGAGGACCCAGTATTGACAGTATAGCAGAAGCCAGAGTCCTTGTACCAGACCAACTAAGGGCTCATTGCGATGAACATTTGCAAACAAAAAAGTATGGACAAAGGGTGTGCTTTGGAACACACCGTGACAAACTACAATTTCCACAACAAGATTTGTTTTTCTTTTTGGGGGAGGTTGCAAGGGTGGAGAGTGGGTGCAAGTGGGTGTGGAGATGAGTGGAATTGGGGTGCATGGTGTGAAATTTAAAAAGAACCAATAAAAAGGTTTTTAAAAGCATGGTTAGAGTACTATAAAAATCACTTTGTTGTTATTATCATTATTATTATTATGCACTTGTTCATGATAATATGGAAGGATACATACCATGTTATATGTGGACATCAGAGGACAACTCTATGGAGACCATTCACTTTTCCACCTTTATGGGGATTCCAAAGATTGAAGTCAGGTCTCCCAGCTTGAGCAGCAAGCACCTTTATCACCCACTCATCTCAGTGATTCAAAAGGTGTTTTAAAAAGCAACATCTATCTTTGACCTACTCATAAATACTAGCATTTTTGCCAGATTTAAAAAAAAAAAAACTGTGAGCAGCTTTGGAACAGCAATGGGTTCCACAACATCTTTACAGCACGGGCTTTATGAATAGCAAAATGAAAAGATAACAAAGGGGGTTATGTAACACACTGAGTAATACAGGAAGCTGGGATTCCATTCTGGTTCAAGGAAAAAAATAGAATGGAGGTTTGATGAGGAGGCAGGTATTTGAGTATTTTCAAAGCACTTCCACTGTGAACACAGCCGAGCTTCACAGGGAAGCAGAATGACTTCACTGTGAGGAAGTGGCTGGCACTGATTAATCCTATGATCAAAGAAAATGTCCTCTCCAGCAAAGGGAACAGTAAAACCATGCATCACCTCCTGGGACACAGAGAGAGGCACACAGCCTTTCATTGAGACTTCATCACCCCAGATTCACAGCCTCAGTTCAGCCCTGAAGAAGACTCACACAAACTCAAATTATAAAACATTACACAAAGCAGATACACGGTTTTCAATGTTTCAAAGTTGCAGAAATAAAAGAAAGCCAGACTGAATGAAGCTGGGGAAATAGAACAAGATGGAACACTGGGTCTACAGTGAGTCCTTGTACAGAAAATCCCTACCCATTATACAGATGTTATGGCACACACGTATGAAATTGGGTACTCATGGATGCTCAGTTCCCAGTAGTAAAGTAAATAGGAATGGCACCTAGATACACAGCGTTAAATACATTATGAGAAGTTTCCTATATAAAATAGAAGTCAATGCATATAGTGACCTGGAGAGCATTTCAGTGATGCAGCCATATCATAAATAAGTATATAGCATAAATAATAAGAAATTTACTTTTGATGAAAAAATGAATTTAGCTTCTTCATAGACATGACTTTAAGGCAGACCACTGGGAATTTTAACATATTCTTACTTTTCAGAAAATGAGCATTCACAAGAGACTGACAGTGTGTACTCATCTCGGCCACTGTCCCTCAGGCAGTCAGTAGTTCTCTGTAACCAAGACTGTATGAGAGCTTTTCATTTTCAGAGCCTTCTCATCTAAGACTTCTGAGTTAAGCAATAAGACAGACAGATGGACAGATGGACAGACAGACAGACAGACAGACAGAAAGACAAGCAAACCCTTGTGAGAAACCCGACTTAGGAAATAAGATGCAATTGTTTTTGAAAACCCAGAATAAAGGACTAAAGCATCCGCAAGGGGCTTACGTTTGAGTAAATAATCAATGTTCCTAATTTTGAGAAATCCAGCACTGCTGGTCGACTAATTACCACCCATCAGAGTCCTCCAAGCGCAGATCTATTGCATGCCCATGGGCAGCTCTGTAAGCATAAACTACAGATACATGGGAGGGGGAGGAGGGTGCATTTCTGGAAGCTATATTCCTCCCCTTTCACAAACAATAACTTGTGTGTGAAGCAAAGCAAGCAGCCGGCTGCAGAAGGCCTTATGTTTTGAAGCTCTAAGCATGAAAATCCATTTAAGCAACTATCTCTGCCTGCCGAGATAAACAGCTTCTAAGTATCCTATATAAATCTCCAAGCCATGGAAGAAAACAACCCCTAACTTATTTCCCCTTTATTTGTCCCCAATTAAAGTTTGAAGTAGGGGATTTATAATTCTCATCTAAGCAGGATCTGCAATTTGTAACCAGATGTGAATAACTAGCGCTAGGGCTGTGACAGGACAGGAAGAGTCAACTCCATATATTTATACAGATGGGATGGTGATACCAATAGCCAATGCTCCATGAAGACAATTTCTTAGAAAGAGGCCTCAGAAGATCTGGCATTGTTCCTCCCCAGCATCCTCTGTCTGTGTGGAGTGCCACCTGTATTTCCTCATTGAGAATCCTCCCCTGTGGTGTGCAGTATTGTGGGGTGGGAAGGGGATTTCAACTTGCCATTTTCAGTGACAGATGAAACAACTCAAACTCCTACAGCTGCTTCTGTATAGCCAGGAGGTGAGCACAGGACCTCGGGTCTGCTGTCTGAGCAGGTGTTCTCTGGATTACTAAGCTGGTATATTACCGTCTAAGTTTGACTCTTTTGCCTGCTTCATGACACAGGACCAACAGCCCTCTAGATACCATTTCTCCATGGTCATGTCGCTGTCCAGCAGCATGCATACCCAAAGGAAAGCTGTAAAGCAGAAGAGAGGAGCAGCTTTGCTCCTTCCACTGTTTCTTCTCTCAGCTGCCAGCTAATGCTCTCTCCAAGTGCAGCTGCTTCCAGTCCAGATCCTTTTCATCTTAGAACCATCCTAAGTTCACTCCCTCAGAGGTACCAACAAGCGTGATCCAATCCGGAAGAGTCTGAGCTCTGGTCTCACAGAGTCCTCCACCCTCACCCCCAACCCACCCCCACCCTGCACACCTAAGTTACTAACAAATGTTGTCCAGTTCCCTTTCCTCATAACTCTGGGATTTAATTACCTGCCCCCTCCATTCTTCTTTTCCAGGCCTCTGGACTCCAATCACATCAGTGTTCTTCATTTCTTCTCTCACGCTCTGTAATTTCCTCTAATAGTTGATGTGTCAGTCTGGTGTCTGTATTTCAGGTTCATTTTAACTGCTGGAGTTTTCAAACTTCTGATGAGCCAACTCCCAGAGCAAAGTATCTCTGCAAACAACTGCTCTGGTTTTATTTTTTTTCTACTGGCCCCATCAGCTTCAGGTCCTCTCACCTGGGATGTTGATCTATGTAACTTAGCAAAACCATAGGCATGGATGGCAGGTCATTACAAAGTGAGACTGGATGTAGAAGGGGGAGTTGACGATGTTTTTCTTGTAATATAACTATTGACATACTTCAGGTCTCCAAGACCTCTGCAACAGTTAGTTCTTCCCATCCTTGCATGTGACCCTCCAGTTTCTATTGAAATCTGTACATTCCCTGAAAACTAGCCCAAGTCCTTATATTTCATTTAGTTAAGAGTAGGTTCTGTTGGTGAAGAATAGGAAATGGAGCTGATACTAAGGTTCTTGAGAAAACCTCCAGCAAACATTTTACTCCCTCAATCTTCAGTCTGAGAGTGTTCAAGGATCAAGGCACTTGGGACAAATAACACCCACCTCAGCTACTCTCAATAACCCAAGTTAATGATTTAATAACTATAAACTATATAATGAGCTTCTAACACCCCCTATCAATACCACATACAAGCACAAAGTCACATATGCATCCTCCAACACACATGCTCATCAAATCCAGGCCCACAAACTAAGTCCTTTCTTTCCCCACCTCATACTGAAACAGCATTCTAAAGATCATTTGTTTAGAATTGTCGAGGCTATTCTCCTTTTTATCAGGCCCAGGACGGAAAAGAGAGAAAGAAGCCCAGGGTCATGCATCAAGCAATGATAGAGGCAGAGTCCTGACACAAGCTTCTGCCATTCAGAAACACTTCCTTCCATTCCCAGATTATCAGCCTACCCTCCACATTAGGAAAAAAATCTCTCCCCAAGAATCAAAAGAGGGCAGAGGCATGTGACACATTGGGAAGTAAATTGGGGTGTGTGTGTTACCTTGATTATTACACAACAATTTTAAACTCAAGGAACTTCATCCCCACACATGTGCACTAGAAAGAAAAGACAGCAGGAGCAGGAAACCAATTCATTGCTGAAAGCTGATGGGGCAGTCAGGAGAGACGGGAAACAAGGTTCAAACCCTGGACCTTCCATGTATTCATTATTTGACTTTGATCATACTACCATGAGCAATCTTATTTCATTTAAAATAAACTGAAACAAAAACATATGCCCATTCTACTTAGCAGACTTATCTTAACTATCAAGTGCATTGGCTAAGCACTGTTGTGACAGCTGGGAACACAGCAGTGAGTAAGACAAAATCCTCACTTCTTAGAATTTGCCCCTTAGTAGAGGCAGGCAGACAGTACACAAATAAACTTATAAATAAGCATGACATTTCAGAAAGTGATACATGCAATGGGGAAGTTGAGTGGTGTTGTTAGAAAGAGTAATTATACCCAATCCTCTGCCAGATCCCTAAGGGGTGCAGCCAGCAACAATGAGCAGCACTCTCTCCCCTGAGCTTCATCATCCAGTCCACAGCTCTACCTGACTTCTGAAGAGGCTCTGGTCCCAGGATCATTCAGGTTAGACACCCTGCCAACTCCCCACCTGCTGTGTCCTGCTGGGTCCTGCTGGGGCAAAACCAGTATTTGTGAGCTGCCTGCTGTCAACTGATCTCCATTGTCTGTCCCATGGTTCTGCCTGCCTTCCAGATGAGCCCTGATGGTTCAGCAAGGTGGCCAGCACCAGAGCCAACCAGATAGCTAAAAGCCAGTGTAAGAACACAATCAACAAGAATCAGGACAATATGGTACCAGCCCTATATATCCTAACACAGCTAAAGCACAATATCTAATCTTTCAAAGATGATAGAGGCCTTTAAAAAGGAAATAAATAAATCCTTTAGAGTAATACAGGAAAATATAAAATCAAGGAGGTGGAGGACATTAATGAAGTTCTTCAAGACCTGAAACAAGAATCAATAAAGAAAACACAAACTGAGGGAATTATGGAGATTGAAAACTTAGGGAAGACAACAGGAATTATAGATGAAAGTATCAAGAGAGCGAGAGAGAGAGAGAGAGAGAGAGAGAGAGAGAGAGAGAGAGAGAGAAATCTCAGGATACCATAGAAGAAATTGATACAGCATTTAAAGAAAATGTTAAAACTAAAAAATTTCTGACACAAAACATGCAGAAAATCTTGGTACTATGAAAAGATCTAACCTAAGAATAGTAGGAATAGAAGAAGGTGAAGAATCCCACCTCCAAGGACAAGAAAATATTTTTAACAATATCATAGAAGAATATGTCCCCAAACTAAACAAAGAGATGCCTATAAACATACAAGAAACTTACAGAACACCAATTAAATTGGAAGAAGGGGAGCAAAAATACATGAGTATACACTAGCATGTACCAGCACGCACACACACACACACATACACACACACACACACACACACACATAATCAGTACCAACATAAAAATAACAGAAATTAACAATCATTGGCCATTAATATTTCTCAATACCAACAGACTCAATTCTCCAATAGAAAGCCACAGGCCAACAGAATGGATGCAAAAACAGGATCTTTCATTCAACTTCGTACAAGAAACACACCTTACCAACAATGATAGACATAACCTCAAAATAAAGAGCTGAAAAAAAATGTTCCCAAGCAAACAGACCCGAGAAGCAAGTTGGAGTATCCATTGTAAAAGTCTAATAAAATAGACTTTCAACCAAAAGTAATCAAAAGATGAGGGAAGGACACTTCATATTCACTAAAGAAAAAAAAAAATCTACCATGATGATGTCTCAATTTAGAATTTCTCAAATGCAAAGGCACCCACATTCTCAAAAGAAGCATTACTAAAACATACATCACATATTGAATCCCACATATTATTAATTGGAGGCTTCAACACCCCATTTTTACTAATAAGTAGTAAACAAAGAAATAATGAAAATGGCAGTGGTTATGAATCAAATGGACCTAACAGATATCTACAGAATATTTCACCCAAACACAAAAGAATATATCTTCTTCTCAGTGCCTCATACAACCTTCACCAAAATTGACCAGATACTCACTCACAAACAAAGCCTCAACATATTGAAAAAAAATGAAATAATGTGTTTTCTATCAGTGCACCATGGATTAAAGCTAGACTTCAATAATCACAATAACAACAGAAAGCCTACATACCTATAGAAACTGAACAACTCTTTACTCAATGACCACTGAGTCAAGAAAGAAATAAAAGCTTTCTTGAATTCACTGAAAATGAATGTACAACATACCCAAACTTATGAGACACAATGGAAAACAGTGTTAAGGGAAAAGTTCATAGCACTGTGTGCATTTATAACAACAACAACAACAAAAATGGAGTGATCTCATATCAGCAACTTATCTGCACACCTAAAAGCTATAGAACAAAAAGAAGCAAACACACTCAAGAAGAATAGATAGCAGGAAATAATCCATCTCAAGGCTGAAACCTATAAATAAAAACAAAAATAACAATACAACGGATCAATGAAACCAAGAAGAACTGATTCTTTGAGAAAAGCAACAAGGTAGATTAACCCTTAGCAGAACTACCTAACAAGCAGAGAGACAAGATCCAAATGAACAAAATCAGAAATGAAAATTGGGACAAAACAGCAGACAGAGAGGAAATCCAAAGAATCATTAGGTGTTACTTCAAAAGCCTATACCCCATAGAATTGGAAAATCTAAATGAAATGAACAATTTTCTGGATAGATTCAATTTACCAAAGACAAATCCAGATCAGGTAAATATCTAAATACTTCTATAAGCCCTAAGGAAATAGAAGCAGTCATTAAAAGTCTCCCAACCAAGAAAGCTTAAGGCCAGATGATTTTAGCAGAGTTCTATGGACTTTCAAAGAAGACCTAATACCAATACTCCTCAAGCTATTCCACAAAACAGAAAGAGAAGGAACATTGCCAAACTCATTTTATGAGGCCACAGATGGCCTGATACCTAAACCACACACAGACTCAACAAAAAAGAGAATTTCAGACCTATTTCCCTTATGAACATTGATGTAAAAATACTAAATAAAATATTCGCAAATTAAATCCAAGAACACATCCAAAACATGAGAAAGTAGGACTCATCCCAGGGATATAGGGGTGGTTCAATATACAAAAATTCATCAATGTAATCTACCATATAAACAAGCTGAGGGGAAAAAAATCACATGATCATCTCATTAGATGATCAGAAAACCTTTGACAAAAATCCAACACCCCTTCATGTTAAAAGTCTTGGAGAAATCAAGGAACAAGATGCATACCTAAAGATAATAAAAGCAATATACAGCAGGCCAAGAGCAACATCAAATTAAATGGAAAGAAACTTAAAGCAATTCCACTAAAATCAGGGACAACAGTTTGTTCACTTTCTCTGTATCTGTTCAATATTGAGCATGAAATTCTACCTACAGAAATAAAACAATTAAAGGAGATCAAGGGGATACAAATTGGAAAAGAAGAAGTTCTGTATGATATGACAGTACACACAAGTGACCCCAAATATTCTACCAGAGAACCTCTACAGCTAATAAACTTATCTTCAGCAAAGTGTCTGGATTAAAATAAATAACTCAAAAAAATCAATAGTCTTTCTATATATAAAAATAAACAGGTTGAGAATGAAATCAGGGAAACAACACCCTTCACAATAGCCACGAATAATATAAAATATCTTGGGGTAACTCTAACCAAGCAAGGAAAGACCTGTATGACAAGAGCTTCATGTTTCTGAAGAAATTGAGGAAGATATAAGAAGATGGAAAGATCCCCATCTCTTAGATCAGTAGTAAAAATGTTCATCCTACCAAAAACAGTCTACAGATTCAATGCAATTCCCATCAAAATTTCAAAACAATTCTTCACAAACCTTTAAAGGATAATGCTCGCCCTTCCGCTCAGCTCGAGCCCCGGGCTACCTTGTCAGCAGAGTCTTGCCCAACACCCGCAAGGGCCCACACGGGACTCCCCACGGGATCCTAAGACCTCTGGTGAGTGGAACACAGCGCCTGCCCCAATTCAATCGCGCAGAACCTGAGACTGCAGTACATAGGGAAGCAGGCTACCCGGGCCTGATCTGGGGCACAAGTCCCTTCCGCTCGACTCGAGCCCCGAGCTACCTTGCCAGCAGAGTCTTGCCCAACACCCGCAAGGGCCCACACGGGACTCCCCACGGGATCCTAAGACCTCTGGTGAGTGGAACACAGCGCCTGCCCCAATCCAATCGTGCAGAACCTGAGACTGCAGTACATAGGGAAGCAGGCTACCCGGGCCTGATCTGGGGCACAAGTCCCTTCCACTCGGCTCGAGCCCCGGGCTACCTTGCCAGCAGAGTCTTGCCCAACACCCGCAAGGGCCCACACGGGACTCCCCACGGGATCCTAAGACCTCTGGTGAGTGGAACACAGCGCCTGCCCCAATCCAATCCTGCGGAACCTGAGACTGCGGTACATAGGGAAGCAGGCTACCCAGGCTTGATCTGGGGCACAAACCCCTTCCACTCCAATCGAGCCCCGGGCTACCTTGCCAGCGGAGTCGCCTGACACCTGCAAGGGCCCACACAGGATTCCACACGAGATCCTAAGACCTCTAGTGAGTGGAACACAACTTCTGCCAGGTGTCTGGTTCCAACACCAGATATCTGGGTACCTGCCCTGCAAGAAGAGAGCTTGCCTGCAGAGAATACTCTGCCCACTGAAACTAAGGAGAGTGCTACCCTCCAGGTCTGCTTATAGAGGCTAACAGAGTCACCTGAAGAACAAGCTCTTAACAGTGACAACTAAAACAGCTAGCTTCAGAGATTACCAGATGGCAAAAGGCAAACCTAAGAATCCTACTAACAGAAATCAAGACCACTCACCATCATCAGAACGCAGCACTCCCACCCCACCTAGTCCTGGGCACCCCAACACAACCGAAAATCTAGACCCAGATTTAAAAACATTTCTCATGATGATGATAGAGGACATCAAGAAGGACTTTCATAAGTCACTTAAAGAATTACAGGAGAGCACTGCTAAAGAGTTGCAGGCCCTTACAGAAAAGCAGGAAAACACAGCCAAACAGGTAGAAATCATTAAAGAAAAACAGGAAAACACATCCAAACAGGTGATGGAAATGAACAAAACCATATTAGAACTAAAAGGGGAAGTAGACACAATAAAGAAAACCCAAAGCGAGGCAACGCTGGAGATAGAAACCTTAGGAAAGAGATCTGGAACCATAGATGCGAGCATCAGCAACAGAATACAAGAAATGGAAGAGAGAATCTCAGGTGCAGAAGATTCCATAGAGAACATCGACACAACAGTCAAAGAAAATACAAAATGCAAAAGGATCCTAACTCAAAACATCCAGGTAATGCAGGACACAATGAGAAGACCAAACCTACGGATAATAGGAATTGATGAGAATGAAGATTTTCAACTTAAAGGGCCAGCTAATATCTTCAACAAAATAATAGAAGAAAACTTCCCAAACATAAAAAAAGAGATGCCCATGATCATACAAGAAGCCTACAGAACTCCATATAGACTGGACCAGAAAAGAAATTCCTCCCGACACATAATAATTAGAACAACAAATGCACTAAATAAAGATAGAATATTAAAAGCAGTAAGGGAGAAAGGTCAAGTAACATATAAAGGAAGGCCTATCAGAATTACACCAGACTTTTCACCAGAGACTATGAAAGCCAGAAGAGCCTGGACAGATGTTATACAGACACTAAGAGAACACAAATGCCAGCCCAGGCTACTATACCCGGCCAAACTCTCAATTACCATAGATGGAGAAACCAAAGTATTCCACGACAAAAACAAATTCACACAATATCTTTCCACGAATCCAGCCCTTCAAAGGATAATAACAGAAAAGAAGCAATACAAGGACGGAAATCACGCCCTAGAACAACCAAGAAAGTAATCATTCAACAAACCAAAAAGAAGACAGCCACAAGAACAGAATGCCAACTCTAACAACAAAAATAAAAGGAAGCAACAATTACTTTTCCTTAATATCTCTTAATATCAATGGACTCAATTCCCCAATAAAAAGACATAGACTTACAGACTGGCTACACAAACAGGACCCAACATTCTGCTGCTTACAGGAAACCCATCTCAGGGAAAAAGACAGACACTACCTCAGAGTGAAAGGCTGGAAAACAATTTTCCAAGCAAATGGACTGAAGAAACAAGCTGGAGTAGCCATTTTAATATCGGATAAAATCGACTTCCAACCCAAAGTTATCAAAAAAGACAAGGAGGGACACTTCATACTCATCCAAGGTAAAATCCTCCAAGAGGAACTCTCAATTCTGAATATCTACGCACCAAATGCAAGGGCAGCCACATTCATTAGAGACACTTTAGTAAAGCTCAAAGCATACATTGCACCTCACACAATAATAGTGGGAGACCTCAACACACCACTTTCTTCAAAGGACAAATCGTGGAAACAGAAACTAAACAGGGACACAGTGAAACTAACAGAAGTTATAAAACAAATGGACCTGACTGATATCTACAGAACATTTTATCCTAAAACAAAAGGATATACCTTCTTCTCAGCACCTCACGGGACCTTCTCCAAAATTGACCATATAATTGGTCACAAAACAGGCCTCAATAGATACAAAAATATAGAAATTGTCCCATGTATCCTATCAGACCACCATGGCCTAAGACTGATCTTCAATAACAACATAAATAATGGAAAGCCAACATTCACGTGGAAACTGAACAACACTCTTCTCAATGATACCTTGGTCAAGGAAGGAATAAAGAAAGAAATTAAAGACTTTTTAGAGTTTAATGAAAATGAAGCCACAACGTACCCAAACCTATGGGACACAATGAAAGCATTTCTAAGAGGGAAACTCATAGCTCTGAGTACCTCCAAGAAGAAACGGGAGACAGCACATACTAGCAGCTTGACAACACATCGAAAAGCCCTAGAAAAAAAGGAGGCAAATTCACCCAAGAGGAGTAGACGGCAAGAAATAATCAAACTCAGGGGTGAAATCAACCAAGTGGAAACAAGAAGAACTATTCAAAGAATTAACCAAACGAGGAGTTGGTTCTTTGAGAAAATCAACAAGATAGATAAACCCTTAGCTAGACTCACTAAAGGGCACAGGGACAAAATCCTAATTAACAAAATCAGAAATGAAAAGGGAGACATAACAACAGATCCTGAAGAAATCCAAAACACCATCAGATCCTTCTACAAAAGGCTATACTCAACAAAACTGGAAAACCTGGACAAAATGGACAAATTTCTGGACAGATACCAGGTACCAAAGTTGAATCAGGATCAAGTTGACCATCTAAACAGTCCCATATCACCTAAAGAAATAGAAGCAGTTATTAATAGTCTCCCAACCAAAAAAAGCCCAGGACCAGATGGGTTTAGTGCAGAGTTCTATCAGACCTTCAAAGAAGATCTAATTCCAGTTTTGCACAAACTATTTCACAAAATAGAAGTAGAAGGTACTCTACCCAACTCATTGTATGAAGCCACTATTACTCTGATACCTAAACCACAGAAAGACCCAACAAAGATAGAGAACTTCAGACCAATTTCTCTTATGATTATCGATGCAAAAATCCTCAATAAAATTCTCGCTAACCGAATCCAAGAACACATTAAAGCAATCATCCATCCTGACCAAGTAGGTTTTATTCCAGGAATGCAGGGATGGTTTAATATACGAAAATCCATCAATGTAATCCATTATATAAACAAACTGAAAGACAAAAACCACATGATCATCTCGTTAGATGCAGAAAAAGCATTTGAAAAGATCCAACACCCATTCATGATAAAAGTTTTGGAAAGATCAGGAATTCAAGGCCCATACCTAAACATGATAAAAGCAATCTACAGCAAACCAGTAGCCAACATCAAAGTAAATGGAGAGAAGCTGGAAGCAATCCCACTAAAATCAGGGACTAGACAAGGCTGCCCACTTTCTCCCTACCTTTTCAACATAGTACTTGAAGTATTAGCCAGAGCAATTCGACAACAAAAGGAGATCAAGGGGATACAAATTGGAAAAGAGGAAGTCAAAACATCACTTTTTGCAGATGATATGATAGTATATATAAGTGACCCTAAAAATTCTACCAGAGAACTCCTAAACCTGATAAACAGCTTCGGTGAAGTAGCTGGATATAAAATAAACTCAAACAAGTCAATGGCCTTTCTCTATACAAAGAATAAACAGGCTGAGAAAGAAATTAGGGAAACAACACCCTTCTCAATAGTCACAAATAATATAAAATATCTTGGCGTGACTCTAACTAAGGAAGTGAAAGATCTGTATGATAAAAACTTCAAATCTCTGAAGAAAGAAATTAAGGAAGATCTCAGAAGATGGAAAGATCTCCCATGCTCATGGATTGGCAGGATCAACATTGTAAAAATGGCTATCTTGCCAAAAGCAATCTACAGATTCAATGCAATCCCCATCAAAATTCCAACTCAATTCTTCAACGAATTGGAAGGAGCAATTTGCAAATTTGTCTGGAATAACAAAAAACCTAGGATAGCAAAAAGTCTTCTCAAGGATAAAAGAACTTCTGGCTGAATCACCATGCCAGACCTAAAGCTTTACTACAGAGCAATTGTGCTAAAAACTGCATGGTACTGGTATAGAGACAGACAAGTAGACCAATGGAATAGAATTGAAGACCCAGAAATGAACCCACACACCTATGGTCACTTGATCTTCGACAAGGGAGCTAAAAACATCCAGTGGAAGAAAGACAGCATTTTCAACAATTGGTGCTGGCACAACTGGTTGTTATCGTGTAGAAGAATGCGAATCGATCCATACTTATCTCCTTGTACTAAGGTCAAATCTAAGTGGATCAAGGAACTTCACATAAAACCAGAGACACTGAAACTTATAGAGGAGAAAGTGGGGAAAAGCCTTGAAGATATGGGCACAGGGGAAAAATTCCTGAACAGAACAGCAATGGCTTGTGCTGTAAGATCGAGAATTGACAAATGGGACCTAATGAAACTCCAAAGTTTCTGCAAGGCAAAAGACACCGTCAATAAGACAAAAAGACCACCAACAGTTTGGGAAAGGATCTTTACCTATCCTAAATCAGATAGGGGACTAATATCCAACATATATAAAGAACTCAAGAAGGTGGACTTCAGAAAATCAAATAACCCCATTAAAAATGGGGCTCAGAACTGAACAAAGAATTCTCACCTGAGGAATACCGAATGGCAGAGAAGGACCTGAAAAAATGTTCAACATCCTTAATCATCAGGGAAATGCAAATCAAAACAACCCTGAGATTCCACCTCACACCAGTCAGAATGGCTAAGATCAAAAATTCAGGTGACAACAGATGCTGGCGTGGATGTGGAGAAAGAGGAGCACTCTTCCATTGTTGGTGGGAGTGCAGGCTTGTACAACCACTCTGGAAATCAGTCTGGGGGTTCCTCAGAAAACTGGACATAGTACTACCGGAGGATCCAGCAATACCTCTCCTGGGCATATATCCAGAAGATGCCCCAACAGGTAAGAAGGACACATGCTCCACTATGTTCATAGCAGCCTTATTTATAATAGCCAGAAGCTGGAAAGAACCTAGATGCCCCTCAACAGAGGAATGGATACAGAAAATGTGGTACATCTACACAATGGAGTACTACTCAGCTATTAAAAAGAATGAATTTATGAAATTCCTAGCCAAATGGATGGACCTGGAGGGCATCATCCTGAGTGAGGTAACACATTCACAAAGAAACTCACACAATATGTACTCACTGATAAGTGGATATTAGCCCCAAACCTAGGATTCCCAAGATATAAGATAGAATTTGCTAAACACATGAAACTCAAGAAGAATGAAGACTGAAGTGTGGACACTATGCCCCTCCTTAGATTTGGGAACAAAACACCCATGGAAGGAGTTACAGAGACAAAGTTTGGAGCTGAGATGAAAGGATGGACCATGTAGAGACTGCCATATCCAGGGATCCACCCCATAATCAGCATCCAAACGCTGACACCATTGCATACACTAGCAAGATTTTATTGAAAGGACCCAGATGTAGCTGTCTCTTGTGAGACTATGCCGGGGCCTAGCAAACACAGAAGTCGATGCTCACAGTCAGCTAATGGATGGATCATAGGGCTCCCAATGGAGGAGCTAGAGAAAGTAGCCAAGGAGCTAAAGGGATCTGCAACCCTATAGGTGGAACAACATTATGAACTAACCAGTACCCCGGAGCTCTTGACTCTAGCTGCATATATATCAAAAGATGGCCTAGTCCGCCATCACTGGAAAGAGAGGCCCATTGGACTTGCAAACTTTATATGCCCCAGTACAGGGGAACACCAGGGCCAAAAAGGGGGAGTGGGTGGGCAGGGGAGTGGGTGTGGGTGGATATGGGGGACTTTTGGTATAGCATTGGAAATGTAAATGAGCTAAATACCTAATAAAAATTTAAAAAAAAAAGGATAATGCTCAACTTCATAAGAACAAACAAACAAAACAAAACAAAACAAACAAACAAAGAAAAAACTCAGGATAGCTAAAAACAATCCTAAACAATAAAAGAACTTCTAGAGGTATCACCATCCCTAATTTTAAGCTGTATTACAGAGCAATAGAAACAAAAACTGCATGGTATTGGAATAAAAGGAGACAGGTGATCAATGGAATTCAAAGACCCAGAAATAAACCCACACACATACAAACACTTAATTTTTGACAAAGAAACCATAGAATGGGGGTTGGGGAAAGAATCTTCAACAAACATTGCTGGTCTAACTGTATATCTGAATGCAGAAGAATGACAATAGACCCATATTTATCACTTTGCAAAAAACTCAAGTTCAAGTGGCTCAAAGACCTCAAAAAAACTGGATATACTAAATCTAGTAGAACAGAAGTGGGGAATAGCTTTGAATGAATTGGTATTGGAGACAGCTTCCTGAACAGAATATCAATGTCTCAGGTGCTAACTGATAAATTGATAAATGGGACCTCATGAAACTGAAAAGCTTCAGTAAGGTAAAGAATACCATCAATAGGAAAAATGGTAGCCACAGAATAGGAAAAGATCTTCAGCAATTGTGAATCTGACAGAGGGATAATATATAAAATATATAAAGAACTCAAGGAATTAGAAACCAAATAACCCAACTATAATTGGGGTACAGATATGAACAGAGATTTCTCAACAGAAGAGTATCTAACGGTCAAGAAGCACTTACAGAGATGTACAACATCCTTAGTCATTAAGGAAATGCACATCAAAATATTTCTGAGATTCCATCTTCATCCATCAGAATGACTAAGATAAAAAAAAAATCAATCACATGCTGGTAAGGATGTGGAGCAAAGGGAAGACTCCTCCACTGCCAGTGGTAGTGAAAACTTTTACAACCATTTTGGAAATCAACTTGGCAGTTTCTTAGAAAATTGGGAATAATTCTACCTCAAGGCCTAGCTATACCACAACTGGGCACATACTCCAAAAATGCCCCATCATACCACAAGGACAGTTGCTCAATTATGTTCGTGAGAGCTTTATTCATAATAGCCAGAAACTGGAAATAACCTAGATGCCCCTCAAACAAAGAATGGATAAAGAAAACATGGTACATTTCCACAATGGAATACTGCTCAGCTATTAAACACAAGGGCATCATTCAATTTGTATGCAAATCGATGGAACTAGACTAGATCGTCCTGAGTGAGGTAACTCAGACCCAGAGAGACAGGCATGGGTATGTACTCACATATACGTGTTTATTAGCCATAAAATATAGGCTAGCCAAGCTAAAATCCACAAACCTAAAGAAGCTAACAAGCTAAAGACTTAACAAGGAGGGCCCAAGGGGAAATACTTAAACCTCATTGAGTACTGGGAGACTTAAACACTTAGATCTCACTGGGGGAGAGAATTGGAAGCGGTATGGGAGGGGCATCTCTGGGATGAGCTAGAAACTTAGGACAACAGGAACTCCCAGGGATTCACAAGAGTGACCCTAGCTAAGAGTCCTAGTAAAGCGGGGTATGGAACCTGAAGTGGCCATTTCAATAACTAGAAAAGACTTTCAATGGAGGGATTGGGACACCAACTCAGCCAGAAAACCTTCGACCTACAAACAATTTGTCTTGCCTACAAGATGTGCAAGGGTAAGGATGGAGCAGAGATTGAGGGAATGTCCAACCAATGACTGGCCCAACTTGCCAACCAATCACTGACATTTTTAATGGAACTCTGTTATGCTTGTAGACAGGGACTGAGAATAATTGTCTTCTGAGAGACTTCATCCGAACATCTGATGAAAACAGATGCAGAGACCCACAGACAAACATTAAGTGAAGCTCCGGGAGTTTTGTAGAAGAGTGGGAAGAAGGATTGAGGGAGTCAAAGGTGTCAAGAACACCACAAAAAAATCTACAGAGTCAACTAACCTGGGCCCAAGGGGGCTCACAGAGACTAAACCACCAAGCAAAGAGCATGTGTGAGCTGGACCTAGGCCCCCTACATGTAAGTAGCAGATGTGCAGCTTGGTCTTCATGTAGCTCTCCTAACAATTGATTGGAGCAGGGGCTGTCTCTGGCTCTGTTGCCTGCCTTTAGAATACATTTCCCTAACTGGGCTGCCTTGTCTGGCCTCAGTGGGAGAGGGAAGATGTTCCTAATCTATTGCTACTTGATGTACCAAGGTGGGTTGGTACCCATAGGGCATCAGGGTATGTGTCTTCTCTTCTCAGAGAAGAAGGAGAGGGACATGGGGGATGGTAGTTTTGAGAAGAGGACTGGGAGAAGAGGAAGGGGGATCTGCAGCCCTATAGGTGGAACAACATTGTGAACTGACCAGAGATCTCTTGTCTCTAGCTACATATGTATCAAAGGATGGTCTAGTCAGCCATCACTGGAAAGAGAGGCCCATTGGACTTGCAAACTTTATATGCCCCAGTACAGGGGAATGCCAGGGCCAAAAAGTGGGAGTGGGTGGGTAGGGGAGTTGGGGGGAGGGTATGGGGGACTTTTGGGATAGCATTGGAAATGTAAATGAAGAAAATACCTAATTAAAAAATAAAAATAAAATCATAATATAAATAAGTGAATGAAAACTACTATATTAAAAAAGAGTAAGTATACTAATTCATCTTGGAGTTTGAGCAATGCTTCTTTGAGGGAATGGCATTTGATCTGATTCCTAAGGGACCAGAAAGGAGATATATGGAGAATTCACCATAGATCAGCAAATACCAAAGTCCTCTAAACCAAGGAATTCTGGTAACTGGAGGAACACTTGGTAACAACTTGCAAGTCCTGTGCAGCTTGACCTGAAGGGGAAATGCAGAGAGTGTGTTCAGGAAGAAAGCATTTCCCCGCAGGTCATGAACATGGTCTTATACTAAGCTGTATACTAAAACAATCTAAATGTTCTTACTGATTTACTTTATTTCAGCATTGTTACATAATGTCTTGTTAACATTAATAGCCAGTGACTTTCTAATGTGCCTATGTTGCATTTTTGTGGCTCTTTCTCACCATTTTCCAAGTAAATGCATATACATTTCATAATAGGAGTTTATTGGGCTAAAATTATCATGGCAATACATGTCTTGTGTGACAGAGTAGCATTGTAACATTTGGGAAATAAAATGGGTGAACTTTGACATCAGGTTTTGGGTGAAACCTCCCTCCCACAAACAGGCAGCGTTGACCTAGGTATATAAAAGGCTTTTGCTTAATCTTTATTTTATCATCTATAGGATAAGCTTAACATTTATCCAGATATAGTTTTGTGGCTCTATGTACGTATAATGCACAGATGTTGGCATAGCAAAGTTCTGCGTAGCCTCTCAGGGGTCGCCAATTGTACAAGATATTTCCATTTCCTTCCTATCTTCTGACTACTCCTGCTGAGTCTCTAGAATTCAGGTCAGGTGTCATCTGCAGCAGAATCTTTCGTCGATTTCCAGGCTAAGTTAAGGTCTCCTATTACTTTCCACCTTACCACTTAGCACAAATCATACTAAAATGTCTTCTTTCCTAGACTATCCTTCTGTTCTCTCAGGAATTACTTGTAATAAGTTCCACTTATCTTTTCACCACAAGCACAAAGCCCAATAACCTAAAAATAATATATTCTGGATGCATGTGATAAATCTAACTGTGAGTTATTTAGACCACATGTCAGCCATTGATAAATTCTTTGAGTTGGGCATCTCAGTAGATGTGTGGAGAGAGTAGCCTTTGATGGACAAAAGAAAAAGACAATGTTACTCTCCTGGGTAAGAGTTAGTTTTAATCTCTTGTTTGTAACTCAAGCCAACATACATTCACACTCTTTTCTCATCTGTATGGCATTAGCTGTTAATAACAACCCAGAGAAATAATCTTGCTATTGCTTCACTGCTTGCTGAGTTTATTATTAAAAGAGGAACCAGAACCCTTGAAACAGAAATTGAAAAGAAAGGGCACACTTGATACCTAAAGAACGTTGGAAATTTTTAAGGTCAGCCAGAAAGCAATTAAGCACCATTATTGTTTTAGCTTTCTCTACACTGAGATTTCTAACGGCTATCTAGTGCATCCATTAGGTACACACACCGAAAACAGTTTCTGCCATAACAGGAAAGGCAGTATCCCTAGGGAAGGATCTTAACTTAGTTCTGCAGACTCATGTGAGTGTCCTAGGTTCAATGAACTGAGTGACTTCATCACTACTGTCTGTCTCAGAGAGATCTGGGAGGCCCAGTGTCCTCTGGAGCTCTCCCTCTGGACATTCTTTCTTCAGCCTCTCCCTTCTCTCTGTTCTCTATGATAAGAACCCAACACTCTCTATCAGGTGTGAGAACCTGCAGGTTATCCTTATGGGGGAAGCATGCTGATATTTTTTTCCTCAACACACTAAAAATTGGTTTAAAGGGCAGAATATGTTGAATTCAGCCTAAATGTGAGGGGAAAAGATATAACTTACTTCTATATATCAACATGGCAGTCTGAAAAATGTTGTATGGCGTCTGAGAAGTTATTACACACGTCTGTCTTCCTCTCAGAGGGGAAATGTAAAAGTATGTCTTCTTGTATGCTCATCTGGGCCCAGAAGCAGCTCCTGCAGGAACTGAACAAAGCTGGTCTGATGTGCCTCACAAATCCACTCTGCCTATCAGGAAAAGGCATGTGTACATGAACTGATCCTACCAACTCAGGACAAAGTATTTTCTTTAGTCCTCAACAAATAAATAAGTCCTCAATGTTAATGACAAAGATTTTGAAAATGAAAAATAAAAATGATAGCACAATAAAGAGGAAAATGGTCAAGAAAGCAAAAAGTGAATTCAGATTCTATTATCTGGACTCTACAGACTCCAGGATCTTGAAAGTCAGACTGCCAACGTGACACACCCTCCATTTTGTTCCATCCTCTCCCAGCCTGAGTGTCTTGCTGCTTTCCTATCCTCTTTTCACAGTTGTTGGCCTAGGCCAAGTAACCCAGCCCCAGATGAAATGCTCCAGCTTCAGCAACTATCTCCATCTTGGTCAGATGCTCTACCTCCTAATGTAAATGTGTATATTTATATTGATCTCTAATTCTTAAGCTAACTAGATGCTGATGGCCTAACCACTTAAGACAGGAGAAACCCTTTAAAGACTAAAATAGAATAAGTAGCCAAAGTATCCCAGCTAGTGAACACTTCTGCAGCAGTGACTTCCACCTGTCGTCTACTCATTTCTGCCTGCTTTGAGAAACCCCATGTCTGCCTCCCTGGACAAATCATAGAACCTAGTGGCTAACAGCAGCTGACCTGGAAATTAATGTTAGAGGCCATTCTCCAGCTCTTGCTGATCCTTCTGGCTCCCCTTTAAAGCTCTCCTTTGTCTGTGTGAAGCCCGGGGCTTCCCTAAGGCTTTCCCATGTGTCCTCATTTGACACTGATGGGCAAAGTAAGTTCTTCTCTGACCTAGTGAAGCTAGCTACTCACTGAGGGTTGTAGCATTGCTTGTGTCTCCCCAGAATCTACCACTGGGCTAGCAAAATTACAGGCATTCAAATGTGCTTGCCCAGGATAGTGCAATTAACCATTCCTTGCCAGTCTGCAATAATTCAGTGTAAACCATCCGTTTTTGAACTGGAGCCATTGGGGAACTTAGCAGACATTCCCAAAATTAGTCCATCTGGACTTTTAATGACAAGAATTAAAAAAAAAAGAAACATTTCTAATCCATAGAATTTGTCGTGAACATTGAGGAATCTGGTTGTTTCCATAAGATCTCTATTTCTGAATTCTTTTCTGGAATCTAGGAATCAGATGACTTAAAGACACTGTTCTCCTCCTGAAATGCTCACACAGTGTTGCTGGAGCTAGGTGACAGCTTCACCTCTGGACATGGCCTGGTATGGATATGGCCTTTAACCCCCATGACCAGCCTGCATATATTTCCTTCTTAATTAAACCCCCATATGAGTTTGTCCAGTGTTTGCTTTCCCGAAACTTGATGTCTGAATTACAGACAATAGAATTTTTTCACAGATGTTAGACATTTAAAAAAAATGTTCATTTTTTTTTCAGTTAGAATGAAATTCATTGATTTTCAGAGACCCTGGGAATCTCCCTGACTCAGGTACTTCTATCAAAAGGCTCATTACCTACCTAAGCTCCAAGCACCCGAGTCTCTCTAAATGCATCACATCTTCACTACATTCTCCTCATCCCACCCCAGAAACATGCATCCTGACCCTTCAACTGTCCTTCTGTCTGGGTTTTCCATCCCTATCAAAAAAAAAATCTCTTGGCTTCTCTTCCTTACATCATTCTACTCCTGAGATAGATACTTCATGTTTTATGGAATACCATGGTTTTCTGTCTGCCATTCTGCTGTTTAAAAATCTCAACTCTCCCCATGCCATCAAACTCAGGCCTGGATTTATAAACTCTACCTTTGGCACCCATTTTACCCTAAAGATGAGAAGAGTGCCTGTGTCTTCCAGAGAACTTCTGTGTAAACATACTGGCCTCTGTTCTTCAAAGTAACCCTGCAGCAGCCTGCCTAGAGACTAAGCCATAAGATGTATTAGCCCTCCCAAGATAATCAAAATGATACATCTTCCTCTGTACATGAAGATGCTATTTTTTAAAGATACAGATAAAGGAACATGTTGATATTGCTTTCTTTTTGTCAAGGTGGGCTTGTACCAATGGTGACTAAGGATGCAGAATCCACACATGTAGGTAACAGAGCCAACCCTAGGAATCATCACAAGCAGGTGTCTGAGCATAACCAGCCATTTGTGAACACAAGTATCATTTTTTTCCCAATTTAGGGCTTTCATAGGTCTCGATTTAATGATCTCTACTGGAAGAGGGAAATTATAGAATATTCCTTACCTGTAGGAAATAAGGAAGAACAAAAGAAGATTTTAGAAAGTGAACTAGTTAAATCCTGATTTATAGGTGATGTAGATGATTTTTAACAAGGTTTGGTTAGCAATGACCATAATGTTAAGCTCATAGAGTTCTTACGACTAGCCAAAGAAAATGTTGTTTCAGGCTCTCTTCTTCTCTTGCTCAGCTTTCTATTTCGGTTAATAGGCTTAAAACTAATTAGAGTAAATTAATTCTTCCAAATAATAACAATTGCTAGGGAGTCACACACTAACACTTTATTCTTGGAGATGAGAGCTTCCTGGGGGTTGGGAAGCAATTACAGCTTCATAATGATGTACAGAAAGAAAGGGGGTTGGAGCTGTATCAATTATGTGTTATATATTTGTTTTTAAAACTTAATGAATTTAAGGTGAAAGTTTCTCATCTCAATAAAAAAAGTGATTACCCTTTCTGAACTGTGCTCCTCCAGGGGTCACAGGAGGTTGCAAAGGTCATTGAGGTGACCACTTGTCCTTTATTCATGAGCAACTTTTTTTCATATATATTTACCATTTGCAGAGGTATGAGTGTCATTAGCATATGGCACCTGGAGAAACGTCTGCCTTACCTACTAGGAAAGCCAAAATTGAGGAAGGCCAAGCTACTCTACCCAATATGCAGAAACCCAGCAGTGAGCTTTAGCCCTAGTTGGTCTTTCACCAGTTTGAATCATGTGCACCTGAGTTGTCCTCCCTGCAGTACTTTCGGTGGGAAGAGAGTGATAGCAAAATCCAAGACTTCACAATGGACTCAAGGTACTGTCACCTCACCTTTATGGTCAACACTTCTCCTTAATATATCCCTGGCTTTTCCTCTATATGGTTAGAGGTGAATTGTTCGCTTTACCATCCCTTATTACCCCATGGTATTCTCAGAATAATTAGCTACATATTCATCTCCAGTTCCAATCTTATGACTGCATATTTCTCCCTTAGTATTTTGAAGGCAGACCTTTGGGTGTGCCTCCTAGGATCTGGGGTTCTGATGAGACCTAAAAGCATATAAAGCTGCTACCAATAGTTTCACCCTCCTTAGAAAGAAGACATAAGCTAGACTTCATGATATAATGATATTTGGACCCCAAAGTCCTGATTCACTCACTCTTGGATTCATAGCCCTTTTTTTATATAATTGCTATTGTTATACACACATCACTTACTGAGTCCATTTAGTATTGCTCAAATGTACATGGATCTAGAGATGACCACTTAGGAATGGGTACCTATCGGGGGTTGGTCCCAAGAAAAATAACTGATTCTTCCTTCCTTAGCAACCATTGACTGCCTAAAGCTCTTAATCTACTGGTGGGGCCTTGTGAAATTCCCTTCACCCACATCAGCATGTCAGCTGATATGGTTATTTACAGGTCTTATTAGACAACCATATGGTTGCAATATCATGGGAGCAGCCTCCTGTCCTATACACAAGACACTACATGAAGGCAGTTGTCCTGATCTCTGACTCTTGCAATCTTTCTGCCTCCTCTTCTGTGACACTCACTGAGCCATAGGTATAGAGGCCTGTGGTATAGATTTTGAACTATACAGCCCAAGTTGTTTATTCTCTGAATTTTCACCAGTTGTGGATCTCTATTGCAGTCTCTTTGTGTTGAAAAAAAAGTTTCTTTGTTGAGAGATGTCCTAGTTAGAGTTTCTGTTGTTTTGAAAAAGACCATGTCCAAAAGCAACTTGGGGAATAAAGGGTTTATTTCATCTTATTTTTTCAGGTAACAGACTATGACTGAAAAAAGTCAGAGAAGGTACCTGAAGACAGGAACTGAAGCAGAGGCCATGGAGAGATGTTGCTTACTGAGTGCTCTCCATGGCTTGTTCATCCTGCTTTCTTATATAGCACAAGACCATCTACCCAAATACGGCACTACTCCCGTTTATATGGACTTCCCCAAATCAGCCATTAATCAAGAAAATGTACTACAACTTGCCTATGGGCAGTCTGTTGAAAGTATATTCTTAACTGAGGTTCTTCTTCCCAGATTGCTCTAGCTTGTGGTCAAACTGACTGCACATTCAATTAAAATAAGACATGTCTTTATTTATTGGCATAAAATTAAGTATTTAGATTACAGGTAGGAATTATTTAGATTTAGGAAAATGGTAGTAGTTGATTGTCCTCTAGCATCTATGACCTCGTCAGCCCTGGGTATTGGCTAGATTTACAGAATCAAGCATGTGTTCCCTCATGTTGAGCTGGCTTTCATCTCATTTAGACAACTAAACAGATTGCTTACATCCAAGATGTAAGTGCTACTATTACACCACTGGGATCTTGCCAGACTGGTCATTGTTGTGGTTCTCAGACCTAACATCTAAGTAGGACAAGTGATTATCGTCAATTATTCTTTCTCTTTGTCACTCTCTGTGTCTCTGTCTTTCTCTCTGTGTCTTTGTCTCTCTCTTTCTCTATCTTTCTGTATCTTTGTATCTGTCTGTCTTTCTCTTTCTCTCTCTCTCTCTCTCTCTCTCTCTCTCTCTCTCTCTCTCTCTCTGTGTGTGTGTGTGTGTGTGCTTGCACGTGCACGGGCACTCACGCATGCACGCACGTGCATACCTGCACACACCCTCATGCATGTGGGTGCTCACACACATGTGCATCAGTACATGTATAGAGGTTAGAAAACAACTCTTGGTAGTCAGCTTTGTCCTTCTACCATGTGGATTTCAAGGATCAGACTCAGATCCTCAGACTCAGCAACTATGTGGTGCTCAGTAAATGAACATAGACCCACAGTACTAGCAGCAAATGCTTTTACTCACTGAACCATCTTGCTGGTCCCAGTGATGTGGACTTTAGAAGAGATAAACTACACTATGTGGGCTAAAATAGAGGAAATAATAGTCCAAATTGATGCTTAGGATTCTTTTCCATTAATAAAATCAGCAGGAATGGCATTAGGAAGGTCAATGTCAGCAAATGCTGATGACATAGAGCACAGCTCTACATAGGCATAGCATCTTCAGCTTTGCAAGATGCTTAAGTATCAATTCCCTCCTTCAAGCTCTTGGGAATTCTATCAGGGCAATACAGCCATTATCTTTACAGAAAAGAACCGTGAAGTTAACAGAAGGTAAGTGGCTTTCCCAGGCTCAAAGTGTAATAGAGATAGAGACAAGGCCCAAACCTGGATGTTCCTTTTCTCACTCTGTGCCTTGTCTCATGGGCTCTGAAAGGCTATAAGCATATGAGAGGGTAGGAAACAAAAACAGACCTCTAAAAAGCAATGGCCTTTGAACTAATGAACTTTTATATTCGGGTGGTAGTTCTATTATGAAATGTTTTCTTCTTCTTACAGTAGTCTATGAAATTAATTTAGATAATCTCATTAACTCAAGCACATCTCCCATGTTCAGCATTTGCTGCCACTGTCCTGACTGGTGCCTTTCATATCCTATTTAGAAGAGGATGTTGTGTGCATTCTCATGCCATCTGTGTAATAAATTTGACATTTGAGAGGCCAACAATGGCTCAAAATTTGAGCCCTTGAGACTAATGGCCCAACAGCATTTGCATGTAATTATTCTCACCAATGATTTAATTTTGTCAGCCATAAAAGTTAGACTGAGTGAAAAATGCCCTAAACATTGAACCTTTAACTAAAATGGTGCACATTAGCATGGACGCTGAAGTTGGAAACATTTTTCCAGGTTTGGAGAGACTTCCACACTGCTGGATACATCTCTACAACAAATTTAGATATTTCACTCTGTGTGAACAAATTACAGTGCAAATGTAACTGGTAGGCTCTGTTGAGCCCCGGCACTGTCATTACTGTCACTGCTCCAGATCTCTAGGCACCTGCCTCTTGAGTCATGGGTCACAAATGAGCGATTGTTCCTGGATATTTACATTACCAGTCTTCTTTTCAATTGAAGGTCTGTAATTCTGTCAATTCTGGTGGAAAAAGTAATAATTACCACCTTCTCTTACTTGACACACTAGGAGAATAAGACTCAACAATATACAATGGGGTATAGGTAGACAATGTGAGGAAAAGCTGTCTGATTGCCTCTCTGGACCACTTCCTTTTCTAAGGCCATTTGTCCACGTGTTTTATATTATGAAGCAACTCTGAAATGTCTAACATTGCTTTGCCAGTGGTAATATGGGCTTGTACTGAAGGAGCCAGGTTAAGAAGCTCATGCTGTGATAGTGGAGAATACAAATAATAAGAACATCATCATTTGGAAGCACCCCTCCCTCCTTGAGAAATGAGAGTTATAAAGAAGATGATGTGACAGAAAGTATCGAGGGGTGGAGAATGGTGCTTGGGTGATCAAGGAAGAGATACTGCAAGACTGATGGTGAAGCTAGTAATTCAGTTAGGAGAAGCTGATAGCCACAGTAAGAGTCAGATAGATACGGGAGAAACTTAAGGAGTAGATGTCCTATTATACTTACTAGCATCATAGGTCTTCAAAACCCATGAAGTGTGGATGGCGAGTGTTTTCCAAAAATAGCTAAAATACATAGCTGACAACTTGCTGATGCGTGGGAAAGAGAAAAAGAGAGGGAGCTTTCATATACTAAGACACTGAGGAAGCAAGAACCTGATGCTTCCATTGGCCAAAAATGGAAATCAGCAAGGGGAACTGGCTGAGGTGGCATTTGAAATCAGGAACCCATTGTCTTAACATGCAAAGTTCATAATCCTATGAAAGAATTAATTTGAGATGTCATGTAGGTAGTTGGCTGTACAGTGCTGAGCAAGATGAAGCTATCTGTTATCATTGAGTTTTCATGGCTACATGGATTGGAGGATTTTTTTTTGTATAGTCAAATCTGTCAGTGTTAGGTATCACATAATGATAATGTGCAGGACTTAATCTAGGCTATATAACTAGTGCCTTTGCTTGCTTACTACCACTTCCTATTACGTGGAAAATATTGAAAAATAGAGGGCTTGTGATTCTTAAAATGCTTCTTTAACTAGAATATATTTTTTAAAGAAAGTTGAACATTTTTTCTTCTTTTCTTTTTGAGATTATAGTATAATTATATCATTTCTCTGCCTTTTCCTCCTCCTAACTCTCCAATTTACCCATACTTTTTCTCTTTTAAATTCATGGCCTCTTTTAAAACAGAATTTTCTTTTTGATCTTGTGAAGCCTTAAGCATGGACTCCTAGTGGAGGTAGGTTGCCACTATTCCCTTAGCTCTGTGACCATAGATGACCCTGCTGAGTCAGAATCGTCCATTCTGGGAGAAGATCATGATATTCCTATCCTAAGGTTGTTGGGATGTTTAAACTTAGATAACTCATGTTGATTGTCCTGACATCCAACACACAGATATAGCTAAATAAATATTCATTACCATCAGACCCTAATTCTGTCTGCTGATCTCTGTCTTAGAATGCTATGTTTGAAAGAGCTCTTAGTAACAAGTGACAGCAAAACAGCTTGAACACAGTAAAAGAGAGTGACTATTTTGGATTATGTAACTGATAATGCTGAGGTCTGGTGGGATAGGACACCAAGAATCTCAAATGGCACCATCAAGAAGTGTTCTGGAGATGGCTCGCTGAGCTGTTACCTCAGTTGCTGCCTTTGCTCTCAGGCTGACCTTCCTGCCATCTCCAGATACATAAGGTTGTACAACCCTTCAAGAAAGAAATTGTGTCTTATTCAAGAGTTCATTTGAAGTTCTCAGGCAGAGTCCTAAAATCTGAGTACTTGAGCCAAACACTGTGGCTACAGAGAGATGAGAGGAATTTTCAGCCCCTACTAAAGACAGCGTGAAAGATGCAACCTCTCAAGTTAAAATCAATGGTTTCTGGAGACGCTAAAAAAAAAAAAATAAAAATCACACTTCCTAAGTAAGAGGAATGAACTATCAGAATGCTAGCATAAACATATTAGTAATATGTGACTGGACACTTGCTAAGCCATACATTCTCAGGAGGGTAGGAAATGTTTAAACAGCAATAAACTAAAGGGAGTATCAAAAAAACGTAGAGGTCAGAGTAATTACCTCTTCCGTTTGGGAGTATCCTCTTCCCTTGAGGAAACAATACTCATGGCCATTGGTGGTTAGAGGTTGCGTTGCTTTCTGTGAGGTTGAAAAGGAATTGAGATGATTAACGTGAGTGACTGATGGGTGGTGGCTTCTTCCTGTTGACCTGAAAGTTAAAGGTTATTACCTTTCCTCGCAGTGACTTTTCCTTTTCTCACTTTCGGTGCAATGCCAAGAAACTACCACATCCCGTTTACTTCTTCCTTTTCCTTTGTTCACACATCCTCACAATTGTTGAGTCCTGCCGTTGTTACCCGTCTACTTACTATCATACATAGACACTATTCCATCTTCACACCTGGTTCTACTCCAAGCCAGCATCCCCTCAAATGCTACTGAAATAGAAGCCTAACATAGGGTATATTCAGAAATACAACTGAGGTGTGTTGCTCCCTTTGCTAAGTTTATTGGATGGCTTTGTCTACATTTGGAATATGCTAACAGCTCCTGATACTTCTCCTTTATGACAATTATCATTATAACCCATGACATCCTTGCAAATATATGAACTCCTTGAGGGTACTACTGCTCTACTTATAGCATAGCCCTGTACATTGAGTACCTAAGACATGGCCCACCATACCTCCCTTGCTGGATGAATAATAATGAGATAAACACATGAATTCTGACCCTCTTCTGCCCCCCTCTGGATAGTGCACACTGCTGGTTAAGGCAGGCTCTTTTGCAAATGCCTAAAAATAAAAATGAAATGCAAACAGAATGTTCCTTGTCAGAATGAAGATGCTGAGAAAGAGCAGTTTAAGAGCTGATCCTGAGCAAAAAGAACATGAGGACCTAATAATACCTAAATAGCTTCTTAAATACAGTCATCAATCAAAAGGTGTTTTTTTGTGGATCTTTACTGCATAGAAACCTACAGAAAAATGCACAGCACCTCCTCAAAACAAAAAAAACAAAAAACAAAAACACACACACACACACACACACAGCACAGGCCTTGCAGAAAATATAGAACAGCTAAAGGTTTAAGCAGGCACAGTTGAGTTCAAGACACTACAGCCCTGCTGCAAATGAAAGGAAGCCCTGAAGATAGCCCACTAAGCACCACTTTTTATACTATCTTGGTCATCAAAAGAAAATATCAACTAAAGGTCACAATGGAAAATCACTAACTGCTTTAAGCACAAGCAGAAGCATCATCTACCTCCCAGACAGTCCTTACGGGACTTGTCTACATAGCCATTAGTTATCGAGGCTACATGGCATTCTGCAGGAACCCTGAAAGGCACAGAAAGACTTAAAACATGATTGCAAAATCTCTACTCAGATCGAAGTTTAAAAATTAAAGCTGATCAAAGTTCCTCACTGATTTAAATGATGGGTTCAATGCCCTGTTTTGTGGAGTTGTTTCATCTGTGGAGTTATTTCATCAGACTGGATTCTGTCAAACCAGATGCACATAAGATGCTACAGATGACAAGGTTCCACCGGGCCTGTGGAAAAGCTCTGTACAAACCACTATGGTAGTTACTGCAAGAATTTATCAGCAGCAAGGTAAAGCTAACTCAGGTATTTGGCCTTCTGTAAAAGATAACCGATCAAAAGACAGCATGGGACAACAATGGTAGTCACAGTTCCCATGGATATAAGTAAAAATCAACAAGGCACTTTCCTATTTATCATGTAATTTAACTCAGAAAGCCGACCAGCCATAGATATATAGACAGGTGTTGCCCACATTGTACAGGATCTCTCCTGGAGTGAAAGCTGTGAAGGACCATTCTTGCCAAATCCTATGGACATCTTACATCAATTTTCCCCATATCATTTCTATTGAATCTTCGATTTGGATTCCACTTCTCAGATTTTCTTTGTCTTAACCTCCAGTGTCATCTATTATTTTTGGTATCCCAAGTTTCAGAGCTTCTTTCTCAGAGTCGCTCAGGTACATTCTTAACATGCCTCAGCTTCATACTAAAGTGCTATCCACACAACACAGGCTCTCACACATCCATGGCCTTAGTTCTTCTGTTCGCTGTAAGCTGTCACTCCAAGGCTTAGCACTAATTCCTCTTCTCCAAGGAACATTTCCCTGACTCCCTGGCCCTCATCTATCCTGTTTGCTGAACAACAAGCCCTTTTCTTTGGAAGCATATAATTGTCCGATGTCCTCAGATATTGCTTTAAATGCCTTGATGTTTTCATATATGGTTGCCTTTGCATTTTAGACTAGTGGTGAGATTGGCTCGTCTTCTCTTTAACTCCCAGGGTGTTTCAGTCTGTGTTGAGCTCGCAATAGTGATGAACACACTTGCTCACTCTTTGATTAATTCCCTCTCTTTCCACCATGGGTGTGCAGTTAAGAAAAACCTTGAGGGGACAGAGTAAGATCTGATGGGTTTGATAAAACAGAATCTCAGGACTAAGTTCCAGTATTCCCTTGACAACTGCCTGCATAATCTTTCCTTCATTATTTTTTAAAGTCAGTTTATATTTTAATGCAGCAATAAGAGGTTGGACAGCTCCCAAGAGTAAAATTAACAGTGGAGAGGAAGAGAGAGTCCCTACTTTAAGCCTAAAGGGAATGGTCCCGGACACTGGCTTGTATACCATGTGACTCAGCAATCTACCCCCTTCTCCTGATGTTTTTAGCATGACTTTCTCAAAGCAGTAAGCTTGTGTTGATTTGGTTCTGGAGACAACTCTCAAACTTGAAACAGATTAGACACAGAATGTGAAAATGTCCAGAGGCCCGTGGGCCACGCATCAGCTCTCAGGTCTCCTCCACCCCCCATAGAAGCCTTTCCTGGCAGACCATCACCCTCCATCTACAACCTCAAATGCCTATTAATAACTTCCAAAGTGTTTAGCTCAATGGGTAACAGTGTTCCTTTTTAGTATTTCTTTTTCTAACTACCACTACCCCTACAAAAGTACATCGAGCATAATAGCTCAAGCACACAAACAAAAGAATATATGTTGAATAGGATTTGAAAATCACTGCAAAGCAGGAGGAGCTAGAGTTCCAATTTGGTAGATGAGAAAAATGAAACTCAAGGAGTGCGACTGTCTTACATGACCATCCCTCACAGCTCTGTTTTATCTTAGAATAAAAACACTCGTATGAATATGACTTCTTAGTGCTCCTTGCTGAGTGCTGCAGTGCCCGAGCTCTGTTGTTGTTGTTGTTGTTGTTGTTGTTGTTGTTGTTTGGATTTGCTTTACTTCAGTTTTAAATGTCTGTTTTCCTGGTATGTTGAAGCTATGGTCTTTATTCATAGCAAGTTAGTAGACTGAAGATTTGTCCCACCAGTGTGGGACTTGGTTAGAATGGTTGATGCTGTTTCTCAGCACGTGCTGCTTTTGCACCCCGCCTCCAACCACTGGCAATGCTCAAAAGCATTTTTTCTTGTTAGGAGTTTGTGGTTGAGAATAGAAATTTCTTCATCTAGTTAGGAAAAGCCAGGAATTCTATAAACATCCTAGAATCCAAAGGTCAGCCTCTAGCAGCAAAAGGATTATTGTGTCCAAAATGCCAAGACTGCTAAAGAGTACTAAAGCCACTCATACACAGAGAAAATATTTTAAGAAAACACACACACACAGATTGTATGTTTTTGATGCAGAAACAGCTCTCCTCCCATAGGGAACAAGAGACCGTTCATTTTGGAACCAAATGTAAGTGATCATAGCTAGAGAGCATAGATTTAGTTCATCTCAATTCCATGTTCTGATAGGGTAACGGTTTCATGAAACTTTTATAGTAAGAGAACAAAAAAGTTGTAAATCAAAGCATTTTAAAACATGTCTACGGAAACAGTGAACAAGCAGGGTGCGGGAAAGAAAGGGGAGTCTTTGCTGTAGGCTTTAGATGTTGTTTGATGATGACATTCTTAGTCTTTGCTTGGTTGAACGAAGTAGTCTCAGTGCATTCTGAAGTGGTTTACTTAATAGTAAGCCAGGGTATTCGATCAAGCACAGATGTTGGCAATGGATAACTATTATGGGGTTAAAAATAGGCCATGATAATTTTGTCCCAGAATGGCACCATCCCAACTCTCCACAAAAACATTTCAAAGCAATTGCTCTTATACAATAAGTAATGCAGGAAGGTAAAGGTTATTTTTTCCCTAGAATCATCATTTCACAGTCACCCATAATTTTATGATTTCAATACATCCCAGTATTTGAATAATCTATAATAAACACAATCAAAAAGGAAAGCAATTAAAATTAAAACGTCCCCTATTGGTTTTTAAATAATTTAGTATGTAAGGAGGTCAGCTTAGAATCATGTTGAGACGTTAGTTGAAGCACTAAGTTCTAAAGAAGGATGAGCCAGTAGGTCATGCATATGAGTTATCGTTGGTTTTGTTTCCTTAGGGGAAATGAAAAAGCAGATGTCATCAGCCCCCTAGGGCTGAATACACTGCAGACTGGTCTTTTGTGAGTCATCCTCACATTTCTCTGGAGTGAAGCAGAGGCAAGCTTAGCAGAGAGAGGGAAGAAGGCCACCATGCTGATTAAAAGGAATCAAGTTTGGAACATTCTAATGTCTCCAGGGAATGGTGTCCTAGATTCTCTAAGGACTCAACAATCTGGAACATATATAATGGCCAACTCACAGGCCCCTCATCTGCTTTCCCTAGATGACACACCATAGCTGAAACACTGAGATTAGAAATGTCTCTTCAGTTTGAACTGGTGAAATTTCATATGCAGACCCATGACAGAAACTCCTGTGTCATGATCCATGAGGAAGAACAGTGAGAAATATGTTTCCTTTCCCAATAAAACCCAGTCTCCCATATAAAGTTACCACTTATGTATGCATGAATCGCAATTCTCAACAAATAAGACTATTTAATTAGCACTTTAAGTCAGAAGCATATTGTTTTGATACATTTACTTTCCTTGTGCTTGAAACTTTCCCCTACATATTCATGGCTCCAGATTTAAATGTCTTAATTCAGAAGTATACAATGATTAACAAAAACTATCCTAACATGTCGCCAAATTCTCCTCAGCACATCGTCTTGCCACTTTTGTATTGTGTCTGCTTTCTAAAGGGAATCCATAGAAAAGAGTCGAGCAATTGTAATTTAATAGACTCAGAAGAATTGTTAGTTTAACAGCACAACAATGACGAAAAGTCATAACAGCTCATGTTGTTAGTATTCGAGAGATCACTACAACCAAAATATAATCCATTCCCTATTAGTTCCTGTGCCAGTTGATCAGGCTATGGTTTCACAATGGTCTTTGTCCTTCACATGTTGGCATAGCCATACTGCTACCACCCATACCACCTTACCACAGCAAATATCCCCTTGCTTGTTACAATAACAAGATTAGAATGTGTACTTTTAGTATATAGTGTCCAAATACATTATCTCTTTCCCAATGACCATATACAACTATGGTTCAAAGATCTGGTTAGTATGAGAACATGACCTTAATGATTTTGCTACTTGGTAGAGTATTTGCTAGGATAGCTTATGTCCAGAAGAAAGGCTGGATGGCCAGACAATGACAGTCTCTGTGCTGGAGAGGCAGAGACCCTGATAGTAGCCCACTATACTAGCCTGGGTGCTTTAGCAGTCATATTAATGATGAAGACTTAGAGTATTTTTGGGGAGTCTGTAGTATTTAGTCTGTTTGGAAATATCCTGTCATAAAAATTTCTCAAAAATCCTTTGAACCCCCATCCACACTTGGGTATTTCTTACTCTTCCCCAGAGTGCCTTTCTACTAACTCCTGTTCTTAAATATATTAGCAATGACTTTTTAATAAGCTTCATATAAGCCCATACTGAATTCAAGTTTATTACTACTTTAGTATTTTTATTTGAAGATATTGCTGTGTAAAAAGACTACTGCATGTAGACATCCTTCATAGCAATTGTGCTGGCATCCTCAGTTCTCAGCTGGGGAAACACTTCACCTTCTCTTTCGGCATCCCCATCATTTACCTTGTCTTTTTATCCTACTTCAAGTCTGTTGGAAAGCCAAAGACATTGAAATCACTGGAACAGCAGTAGCGTCAAAACTAGATGGTCACCAGCAAGAAGTGAAGGCAGTCAAGGAAGAAGCAATGCATTCTCTTCTGATTCCAGAAGTGATACCCGTTATAGGGGACAGCTTTCTCTCCTCAGTTAACCCCTCCTAGAAATGTTCTGTTCATCTGCTCAGAGAGATGTCTTGTTACTAAGTCCATGAAATGACCAGTCAAGCTCAACCTTCTTCACACTTGCCTCTAACTTTTAATCTCCTGCTATCACAACCAGTCCTGGCTCTAGTCCTGACCTGACCAATGCTTGTTTGATAATTGCTGTCTTCTGTGTTCTGAGACTCTACTGGGCCCATTATGCACATCATTCATTGCATAGCAATTCTGTGCCATACCTCTTTAATATTCACAACACATATAAATGAGGCATTTTAAATTCATTTTAAAGATGAAAATTAAAGTTACAGGAACAATAGAGTATAACAAAGTTTGACTTCCTATACTGAATCCAAAGGCCTTACTTTCTATCATGATATACCATCTCCCCAGACTGCAACAGTAATAGCTTGATAATATAATAGTAGAAGAATCTGTAATGTGTCTTCTTTCATATAAACTCATCCAAAAAAAAATGTCTTATAGCCCCATAACCAAAAATTTACTATGTTTAGTTGTGGAATGATCCATTTTAATAAATAAAAAATTCCTAAAACTGGAAAACAAGTTATTTAGTCATTTCTGTCATGCTGTGAACAACTTCCTGGATATTTTGTAATAGAATTTTATAAAGGGGAGAAAATGGGAGTGGTGGGTGTATGGATACAAGTAAGAGAACGCTACAAGTCAGAATGATAGAAACCCAGTGCTGCAGAATATGAAAAATCGATTCATGCTACTCTCATCTGACCTCAGGTTACTCTTCTCTTTATCCCATTACTAGCAAGAGATTGGTATATAAGTAGTAAGAAGTGATATATGTGTTTAAAATTAATTGGCCCAAAACATTTCTCTACTGATTGTTGTCTGTGTATCTTTGGAAATATAATTAACCTTAGGATTTACTTTTCTCACCTATGCTAAGGAAGTAGCAATACCTGTTATGGTTCAAATCTTAAATGCCACCCACAGGTTCATATTTTGAGTATACCTGATTTCAATCTCTCAGGACTAGATTTTTGTAAGTGCCAAATGTGGAGAGTCTCCAAGAACTTTCCCTACCACAGCAGCTTAAACCAGGCAAATAGCCTGTGACAGCCTAGCTTGGTTAGTACTCCAGATCCCAGTCTACCTGCACCAGTCTACACTGCCAAGGTAAGGCAAACCCCACACAAGCCTAATACAGCCCAGTCAGAAGTTGTTTTCAGAGGCTTTCTTGGTTACCATTGAGCTGGAATCACCCCATCCCTTCAACCAAAAACCAACACTGGATATCCAAAGAACTGACCATTCAATTCTTTATATCTGATCTGAAATCAACCAAGCTTGAATAAACAAAACCAGAACCAAAACCAAATATTCACTTGACAGAAGGAGACTACAATCTCAACCCACAGAATCAACAAGAGAAGTCTACAGGCTAAGGTCACATTACACAAACATAAAGAATATAAAATGACAAGATAGTGTGCCACCACCTCCTGAACCCACTGTCTCCAGTCCTATAGACATGTTTTCCAATAAGAATTACCTAGCTGGAGACCAGGATATAAATTTGAAATAACAAACATAAACATAATAAACAAATTCCAAGAGTTTAAAGAAGAACAGAGCAAATACTTAATGCACTTAAAGGGAACAGGAATAAATTCCAGAGTCAAGTCCAAGAAAATACAACTGAAAGACTGAATTAAATGATAAAGAACATCTATATTCTCAAAACTGTATTCCATGAAGAGATAGAAATACTAAAGAAAACCCAAACTGAAGTAAAGACAGAATACAATCTCAACAATCTAACTAGAAACCTCAGGAAGAGGCCTCACCAGTGGAGTATATCAAATAGAATACCAGAACTAAAAAATAAAGTAGAGAAGTTTAATCACTCCAAAATAATATGAAAAAATAATAAGACCAAAAGGTATATGCAGACATTCTATTCAGTATAACATAAAAAGAGTAATTTTATGAATGATCGATATAGAAGACAGAGAAGACATCCAAGTATATGTTAGTCATTATCCAGTATATATGAAAATCAAATTATTTAAGTAAGGCATTCATGAGGCTGGAAAAATGGCTCAGAGTAAGAACCCTGGCTGCTCTTCCAGAGGACTGGGGCTCAGTTCCCATCACCAATATGGTGGCTCCAGACTGTCTGTAAAACCAATTCCAAGGGATTCATTACTGTCTTGTGACCCTCTAGGCAGTGCACACATAGATGTAGTCACAGACAGACATGTACAGACATATTTATACATATTCAATAACAAGTCAAATTAGTTACGGTGAGGAACTAGGCAAGGATGTGGCGCACTAAAGATATTACAGTGAATACTGTTGGTTGGTTCATTTGTGTATTCCCTGTACTTCAAGAGGCTGAAGCCGAGTGTTTCTGAGACTTTTAAGCCAGCACAGATTATGTTTTAGGTTATGGCTAAAAACAAAACAGAATTTATAAAACATGAAACACATACACACATGCGCACATGTAAAAGATCAAAGAAAAGGATGACAGCTAAAACTATGGACTCACAAAATCCTGGTATGTCAACCTGGGCAAGCTACAGAAACATTCTTAGTTCCAGGATCCCCCTTGGTAAAATAATCACAATAGTAGCTGACTCATAAGCTTGATTGACAGAACTGTCCAAACAAATGTTACATCTGATGCTCATAGAATGGTTCCAGTCTACTAGACAGTACTAGTTTGTAATGAATACTAGCTGAGAAAAAGTATGCCAGTGGCTGAAGTTCCTCTTATCTGTGCCCCTCAAAAGCTCCACAGTTGATTCTCAGGCAGAAATGGAGTGGGGCAAGACTAGGCATAGGAGCAAAACTCAAGCAGCTGTGCAGAGGTCAAAGGCTTTCCCAAAGCAAAACAGAAATCCCCTGCAGCATTAACAGCGCATTCATGAATAAGATTTCTGACATCTTGGATTTAGCTTTAATGACACCTATATTATCCATCAGAAATTTTGCTCTGAACTGGAAGTTGACAGATCCATGTGATGAGATTCTATCTTAAAGCGTTTTTTTGTTTTTGTTGTTGTTGTTGCTTGTTTGTTTTTTGTTTTTTTCCTGCAGCTATACCAAGTAAGCTAGTCATTAAAGGAGCTAGGGGTTGGGAGAAAACTGTAGAACTCAAAAAAACTTAACAGTGGGCAGTGATTCATAAAATGAATGAAACAGATATGTAACACCTACAGAGGATACTCTCCATAGGGAATTTATCTTACCACAAGGACAAAGCGTGAATACACACATATGTATAACAACTTGGTAAGATTAATATGTTGAGAGAAGTTATAATCATTATGATTAATATAAGAACTAAATGAAAAGTGTCTTGGTGCCGGGCGTGGTGGTGCACGCCTTTAATCCCAATGCTTGGGAGGCAGAGGCAGTCGAATTTCTGAGTTCGAGGCCAGCCTGGTCTACAAAGTGAGTTCCAGGACAGCCAGGGCTACACAGAGAAACCCTGTCTCAAAAAACCAAAAAACAAAAACAAACAAAAAAACAAAAAACAGAAAAGTGTCTTGGTGACACAATTTAAAGCATCAATTGTGCCTATGGTTTACAACATGGAAATATTAATCAAATTAATATGAAATTAAATAATATACTAGTTGTTAAAATCAAATTATTGAGTATGCTGTGTTACATATATTTACATGTATACTTATTCATATATGTGTATGTGTGTGTATATAAAATGAATGGCTACAGCAATGGAAAAATCCAATTGTCTAAACAGTGAGACTCCATAATTTGATTTCTCTTTCATTTAAATACTACGCCACTCGGTAAAACAATTATCTAAGGCTGCAGTGTCTCTTGAGAGCCTAAAATAAAACATTTTAGGAACAGATACAGTGATTTCCCAGAAACTAATATTTTTCCAGTTAAGTGGGTCAAAGTGATAGTTCAGTCTAAGATTTCAAATTTCAGGACAGATACCTAAATGCAACCCCCATACCTCAATTCTAATTCACTCCTGCACAGTAAGTCACACCCAACTGGCAAGAAAGAATGTACACATCTGCCATTGCAAACTTGCTCCCCATCACATTCAGAATTCTCTTGTCTACTAAAATTAGAAATTTTTTCTAATATCGAAACTAAAAAAGTGTGTTGTTAATATCAGTTCAATATTTTATTAGTTTCAATGTCTATACATTGTCTATGTGTGTGTACATGTGTGTGTGTGTGTGTGCATACGTGTGTGTATTATATATATTCTAAGTAAATCACAAGTAAAACATCGCACAGCCATTTTTATCTTTTTATTATTTATTTTCTTTATTTACATTTCAAATGTTATCACCTTTCCTGGTTTCTCCTCCAAAAACTCCCTATCCCTCCCCCCTCCCCCTGCTCACCCCTGCTCACCAACCCACCCACTCCCGATTCCTAGCTCTGGCATTCCCCTGGGGCTTAGAGCCTTCACAGGATGAAGGGCCTCTCCTCCCATTGATGACCTACAATGCCATCATCTGCTCCATATGCAGCTGGAGCCTTGAGTCCCACCACGTGTATTCTATGGTTGGTGGTTTAGTCCCTGAGAGCTGTGGGGTTACTGGTTAGTTCATATTTTTGTTCCTCCTATGGGGCTACAAACCCCTTCAGCTCCTTGAATAATTTCTCTAGCTCCTTGGTTGGGGACCCTTTGTTCAGTCCAATGGATGGCTGTGAGCATCTACTTCTGTGTTCGTCAGGCACTGGCAAAGCCTCTCAGGAGAAAGCTATATTAGTCTCCTGCCAGAAAGCACTTGTTTGCATCCACAATAGTGTCTGGGTTTGGTGGATATTTATGGAATGGATCCTCAGGTGGGGCAGACTCTGGATGGTCATTCCTTCAGTCTTTGCTTCAAACTTTGAACTTCGTCTCTGTAACTCTTTCCATGGTTATTTTCTTCCCCCTTCTAAGAAGGATTAAAGTATCTACACTTAAGTCTTCTTTCTTCTTGAGTTTCATGTGGTTTGTGAATTGTATCTTGTATATTCAGAGCTTCTGGGCTAATACCCACTTATCAGTGAGTGCAAATCATGTGTGTTCTTTTGTGAATGGGTTACCTCACTCAGGATGATATCCTCCAGATCCATCCATTTTTCTAAAAATTTCATAAATTCATTGTTTTTAATAGCTGCATAGTACTCCATTTTGTAAATGTAGCACGTTTTCTGTATCGATTCCTCTGTTGAGGGACATCTGGGTTCTTTCCAGCTTCTGACTATTATAAATAAGGCTGCTATGAACATACTGGAGCATGTGTCCTTATTACATGTTGGAGAATCTTCTGGGTATATGCCCAGGAGTGGTAATGCTGGATCCTCCAGTAGTACTATGTCCAATTTTCTGAGGAACCACCAAACTGATTTCCAGAGTGGTTGTACCAGCTTGCAATCCCACCAGCAATGGAGGACTGTTCCTCTTCCTCCATATCCTTGCCAGCATCCACTGTCACCTGAGCTTTTGATCTTAGCCATTCTGACTGGATCACATAGCCATTTAAGCAACCACTACTCACTCACTATTCATTCTCTCTCTCTCTCTCTCTCTCTCTCTCTCTCTCTCTCTCTCTCTCTCTCTCAACAAGAATGAGTATTAAAGCAAAAGAATAATATTGCATGATGAGGAAGGGCAGAATATTGACAAAAGAACATGTGGAAAAGGGTTACAACACTAATTTCTTTCTAGATTTAACTAGGTCGTAGTGTTTTCTTTCTGTGGTAAATAAGTGAATTTAACTTCCTGGTTATTAAAGTAGAAAAAGAGAGAGGAAGGAGAGGAGGAGAAAGAGGGCAGGGAAAAAGAGGTGAGGGGAGAAAGAGATGGTAGATGATAGAGAAGAGGAATGGGGAAGAGGATGGGAGGGGAGGAGAGGGGAAAAGAGGGGAAGGGAAGGAAGTGGAGGGAAGAACAATAGGTAGTAAAAACATAAACTTTAAGCATAGCTCCATTGCTTTAGAATAGTTATATTAAGTGTATGGAACTTTACCAAGATACACAGTTTGAGACTAGGCGAGAGAATGAGTGGTTCCTTAAAGGGCTGTGTGATGTTTTACTTGTAATTTACTTCGAATAAAGTGATTTTATTGAAAATAAAGCACTAAGCCATCAGTGTTTCCAGCCTTCATCTGTACTGTGGAATGCCCAGTTGTCTGGCTCCTAGCACACCAGAACCAATGACAAAATGGCAATTTGGCAGGATTTCCTAGTAGATCCGTAAGAGACAGATATCTTGCAAGCAATTCTCAGTCTTAAATACATTAACACCTAAAGAGAATAATATGACTCTAGATCAATGATGAATTTCATGCTATTTTTCATAAAGTCAGCTCTATTTTACATTTGATGTTATACTAGCTAGCATCTACTCAAGGCCTACTCTGTATGAAGGACTGTACAAAGTACTGTACATACATTTTCTAATTTGCTTTCTGAAAACTGTCATCCTGTAGGAGGTGTGTCAGATAGAAATCTTGAGCTTGGTTGTTGATGCTCCATTTCTAGGCCATACTCATATCAGTCATTCTCGTTCTAAATTTGTGGATATATTATTTTATCCACATATTATTTACCTGCATTATTTATCCATAAATATTGTGGATATATTATTTGTGGAAATGGTTTACACAGTAGATTAAAACATCAAAAATTTTTCAAATGGTCTACAGCATGTGCTTTTTGGGGTTTGTGGCTTTAGGCTAAACCTTGGGGCACTTTCACATGAAGATGTGTTTTTCTGACTTCCACTGGGAAAATATGATGGTGTAGCAGTCATGACCCAGAGCTAAGAATCAGTTCATCTCTACAGACTGAATCCCAGTTTCCTATCAACATATCTTGCTAGGCCTTTTTAGGCTTTCAGAGTTCAGATCCCTGATTGGACATGAGATCTTGTTCTTTGGTTTTAGAGGCACAGTGAGAGTACATACAACCTATTAACAATGTGTTATCATCTTGAACAGAAATAGGAATTTATCAGCTGAATCTTTGGAGGTGCCATGATTTAAAGGCTAATAATGAAGGATAAAACGAAACACTTCTGCAGTCACATCGTTGTACTAAGTCATGTTTTATAAAGATACGGGGCTTTAGAACTAGGATTGCCTCATATAGAAGAATAGTGTTCAAGTGTGTAAGGCTTGATAAGGATAACAGATATTACAGACCAGATACTGAGTTACATGAAGCCTGATAACTTTGTCCACACAGTTTACTCCACAGTTCAAATTCAGCATCACTGACTCAAAAGGTGGAAGCAGGGACCAGCCATAGGATTGCCCACAATGGCTAGGAATCTTGAACTAGGAATCGTGATAATTAATATCATCCGACAAGTACTCAATTCCTTGAGCTTCAGTGTTGAGGTTCTTTTCTTTGGGGACAGCAACCTCTGGCTAGATCAAAGAAGATAATTAATGATAAACCTTGTTGCAGGAAATTAGAACTGACAGCTTAATTCTGTACTCAATTCTGACAGCTTCACTGTTGAGAAATTTCGCAGTGTCCCATCAGCAAATCTGCAATCACACCAGCTAATGTGCCCCCAATAGTTGTCCTTCTGTTCTTCACATGTCTAAGACCATCATAGAAATATAGTCATTTATAGAATATATCATCCATTGTATGATTATTTATGAATGAGAAAATAGGGATCTCCTAAATCGCTATTTATTATGAGTAAAGAAGAGATTAGCCAAATTGCAATGTAGTCAGTATATTACTAAATGAAAATTATAAAAAGTGTGGACCTTGACTGTTTTTCTTGATAAGCAGCAGGGGTCAGACTTTCCATTGAACGGTCTGAAGAGTGAATTTTTAGGCTTACAGGCTATAGGAACTTTGCTTTTGACTAGCTAACTCTTTTTGTATAGAAAGAAGTCATGGACAGTGTCTCTGCAAGTGAGCATAGCTATGGCCAAATAAAACTTTATTTACAAAAACATGGAGCAGCTTGCATTTGCATCCAGGACCATAGTTTGTCAAACCTCTGCCAACATGAATAATAAACCATCAGCACAGCGCTCATCTGCGAGTGTTTATCTGTCCACATGGCTTAGCAATGCCAGTTCACACTCACTGACTTAGCAATGCCAGTTCACACTTACTGACTATGTACTCTGTACCCTGTTAAACCTGTCACAGACACTACAGTGATTTCTGTAATAAAACAATCACAAGTTGGGTCTGTTATTTTCCTCATATTCCAAATGATGAACTGGGATTTAAGCATTACATAACTGTCCTTGTTAATGGAGCTACGAATGAACTGAGCAGAGATGCATCACCCCAGTATATCCACCACACAGCTCTAAAAAGCTAGGTCACTCAAGATGCAGCTCTAAATCATTAAACTCGACACCAGAGGCAGTCAAATGTGAGTAATTGTTCTCTTTCCTTGAAAAACAGAAACACGAGTGAAACTGGAAGAGCTATGGAGCCAGCAGGCTTTCAGTGACTAAGAGACCCTATCCTGAATGCCCCTGTAGTTTGTTATCATTACGATGTCTTCCAATTAAGTCAGTGCCACATTCAAGTCAAATCAGTGGCTTTCAACATTGTTGTTGGAGGGCATTTCTTTGTCTTCAATAAAACAGTGACTTCTCATGCCCCCTGTGCCTACTTGAACAGCACTCTCACTTCTGTCTAACCCTGAAGATAATGCATAGCTCTTTGGGGGCAATGATGAGTGTTACATTATGGGAAGCAGTGATCATTAATTTATTAATCATAACTACCAGCTCAGACTTTCCAGCAGCAGCAGCAGCAGCAACAGAAGAAGAAGAGGAAGAAGAAGAAGAAGAAGAAGAAGAAGGAGAAGGAGAAGGAGAAGGAGAAGGAGAAGGAGAAGGAGAAGGAGAAGGAGAAGGAGAAGGAGAAGAAGAAGAAGAAGAAGAAGAAGAAGAAGAAGAAGAAGAAGAAGAAGAAGAAGAAGAAGAAGAAGAAGAAGAAGAAGAAGAAGAAGAAGGAAGAAGAAGGAGGAGGCAGAGAAGGAGGAGGAGGAAAAAAGAGGAAGAGGAAGAGGAAGAGGAAGAAACCTAAGAACTAACTACTCAGTAAAGTTGAGATTGAAATGGAGCCAAACTGACAAATACCTCCTCTAAGATGCAGGCTAATTTTTCACCAGCTATAAGTAGCAAGCTACATAATCTCTGGATGATAACGGCCCATTAGAGGTACATTCAGAACAACTTCAGAGAGCCTCTCCCTACGGCTGCTCTGCTATTCTCCTGCAAACCTCCCACTCACAGCAAGCCCAGAACTGCCTGAAACTTTTGGAAATTAGCTGACAGCCCAAGCTAAAGATTTCTCACACCAAAAAGCAAATACATCCAAGTATTCTCACAGAAGCAATCCAGAGAATTTTAGAATTGGCTCCTCTGGCATCCTTCCCTGGTTCCTCCTAAGCACTGTGCACCTAAGATACTCAGTTGTCATCACTGTCTTGCTCTAATTTATTAAAAATGATAATGTGCAGACTCCACTTTCTCCATTGTACCATATTCTTCTTGCATTCTGTTATTCCTGATTTCCCTTTCTCAAGATTAATCTGACCTATCAGTGTGCGGGGGGGGGGGGGGGGGGGTTAGTGTGTGTGAGTGTGTGTGTGTGTGTGTGTGTGTCCCCATAATGATGTAAATCATCTGAGCAATGCTTTCATTGCCTCTGAAGAACTCAAGATACATATAAAAATTTGGGCATTCTGAAATAAAGTAAATATGCATTCAAACATTTACGAATTTGCAGCCACTGACTTCAATAAACAGAACTAAACTCAACTCTCAGGGAAGACGGTGTTTTGGAGAATCAGCTGTCACAGAGGTCCTTGGAAGTTGGGAGCTCCAGCTGCAGAATGGGCCAGCCAACAGGGATTAGCATTCCATCCCTAGCTCATGAAAGAGCTGCTGTGGAATTACAGGACTACCATGCTTTTGCTGTCTTCATTCTTTATCTTTTTCACTCTGCTGAGGAATTAGTTCTAGAAGGAAGCACTCACCTGATCCCTTTAAGAACCACTGGGAACCTGGCAGTCAATTAGCAAAGAGGAGTGGGGTGCTGCTTTGCCACAGCTTGTCTGCAGGCACAATATTGAGACCACTTTCTTAGCCAAGGCTTCTGGTTATTTGACTCTGTGGGAGAGTGATCAACATCATTAGCCCCACTTTCCATAAAAGAAAGCATAGGCTCAGAGGTGCTAAGTAGCTAAGTGACCTCATTTATCAGTGGGTGTGTAACAGAGGGCAGGGCTAGCATCTGAGCTCTCTGACCTACAGTTCACATGAATTAAGTCAAGGAGCAATGTGAATGAGGAAATTCTGCCAGTAGCGGTTCCTTCTAACATCCGGGGAAGAGAGGAGAGGCTTCTCCTTCATCACAAGCCACCAAAGAGCAAGTAAATCTAAGCATTCTCATAGACGCAGTCCAGAGAATGCCTGACACCTAGGACACGTCTCAAAATAGCAGATAACACACTTGTCTGTCATAAAAACTATTCAATCCCAGCCTGAGGTTCCTAGCCTCCCTTTGCTATTTAAGTTCCCAGAAGAAAGACACACCCACCCTTTACATTTACAATAAGCCTTAAACAGCGTAAGAGCTGAGCAGATATCTACCCTCTACGCTATTAGAATCTACTTTCCTATGGATAACCCTGAGTTATTGCTTACTATGTTTCATCTGGGCTGCTCTTACCTCTAATTGGCCAGCCCTCAGGTCACATTGTCTTGACTCCTAACCCATGGCAGCTTCTCCTTCCTCCTCCTGCATTCCTCTTCCCCAAGTCCAGGATATCTAAACCCCACCTATGTCTCTTCTGCCTAGTACTTGGTTGTTGGCATTTTTATTTACCAATCAGAAATAACTTGGAGTCAAGGTGTACATGTAGACTCTATTGTCTCTGGGACAGCCAGGTCTTGGGGATGTACATTTAGCATTATAATAAGTAGCAAAGGACCAAACCTCAGCACTAGGTATCATCACATTATCCTTATCACATAGGTGATGTAACCAATCCTTACAGTGTCTCACTATAAGACATGTGGTGTTGACTGGGTCTTGGAAAATTTCAATCACATGCTCAGTTACTCATGCAGGAGTAGACTTAAAATTGAAACTTATCAGAACACATGCGTTAGCACTAACCTACCATAGTTTTGTTACTGTTAGTATCTGTGATCCTTATTAAAAATCTTTTGAATACCTACAAAGATAGTTTAGAGTAAAACTTAGCAAACACATCATACCATCCGTAGCCCTCTATGAGAGGCTTTGAGTACCTAGGGAAAGAAGACAGGACATTTAATTAAGTAAAACTGGATTTGGATTCAGTTCTGTCTCTTCCAGGCCACATGACCTTAAGTGAGTCTTCATTGTGCCTTGGTTTTTGTTTGTTTGTTTATGTGGTTGGTTTGTTGGTTTGGTTTTGGGTGTTTTGTTTTGTTTTGTTTTGTTTTGTTTTGTTTTGTTTTATAACATTAAGTTAATAACACTCATATGTGGGATGGTCTCAAAGACCAAACATAAAAATATGCAGTACATTTTGCATAGTGTGACATAGGCTGTGGGCATATTTATATTGATTTTGTTAATTTTACTACAATTACCAACACCTCAGATTTTAAGAAATCACTTTTAATTCTTTTTTATTTTTGTTTTAATTTTACTTTTTATTTCTTTTATTTGAGAGAATTATATAGCTATATCATTTTCCTTCCCTTTTCTCCCTCTGAACCCTCCATATAAAAAAAGAGTTACTTTACTCTTTTTCTAGTTTATGTCCTCTTTTGTCAATAATTGTAGTTACAAACACATATACATACACATACATATATTCTAAATATATAAATACTACATATTTAATATAAATATCTATTTATTATATTATTTATCATAGATAACTATATTTAATTATATAATTATACATAGATAGGTATAAACTATAAATACTATTTATAAAATAATGTGTTAAAATATAAATATATAATTATATTGTTATAAACATATAAGTAACATAAATAATAAATATATAAATTCCAAGTCTCTGTAATGTTGCCTGTATGTATTTATTTTCATGATTTACTCTCTGGTATTGGATAAACAATTGGTGGGCTCTTGCCAAAAATCTATTTCACTCTCAGCATTTCTTAGTTACCTATAGTTCTTTGTCCAGGGTTGAGGCTTAGTGAACCCCTCTCCATAACTACTTCCCCACCCACATTAGCACATGTGCTACTGTCATCCTTATTCAAGTCATGTTTAGACAGCCAAGTTGGTTCTTGACATTCTGACATTCTCAGAGACACTGTCTTATAGCCAACTCCCTGTTCCTCTGGTTCTTACAATCTTCCATCCCCTCATCCACAACAATCCCTGAGCCTTAGGTGCAACTGTGCTGTACATGTAGTTGTGCTGTATCAATGGGACTGGACTCCACTACTCTGCCCTTTGATTGCTTGTGTTTTCTCTAATAGTCTTGTAAAGGGAAGTTTCCTTGATGAAAGCTATGGACTACACTTATCTGTGGGTATAGAGATATGATGGTTTGAATATGGTTGGCCCAGGAAGTGGCACTACTAGGAGGTGTGGCCTTGCTGGTGGAAGTGTGTCATTGTGGTCGTAAGCTTTAAGACCCTCATCCCAGCTCCCTGGAAGCCAGTTTTCTCCTCGAAGCCTTCAGATGAGGATATAAAACTCTCAGCTCCTCCTGCACCATACTCCCATGTTCCCACCTTGATGATAATGGACTGAACCTCTGAACCTGTAAGCCAACTCCAAATAAATGCTGTCCTTATAAGAGTTAACTTGGTCATGGTGTCTGTTCACAGCAGTAAAACTCTAAGACAAGGGACAAATATTTAGAACTCGGTTTAAAATCATGCTGGCTTAGTAAAATGGTAGCTGTAGGTTCTCCTCTAAAAATCCATGCCAGAAGTATTTTTTTCTTAATAAATTCAAGAAACACCAGAAAAAGAGGCTCTGTTCCACTAAAGGAATAAGGAAGAGCTTGTGTCACCTTCATCCTGACATTGATGGGAAAGAAAGTTGCTATTGTAAGATAGAGCATATGCAAGGAATGTCCCCTTAAAGACAAGCCAAAATCAGGGCCTAGACAAGGCTGCTCACTCTCTCCCTACCTATTCAATGTAGTACTTGAAGTCCTAGCCAGAGCAATTAGACAACAAAAGGAGATCAAAGGAATACAACTTGGAAAGGAAGAAGTCAAAATATCACTATTTGCAGATGATATGGTAGTATGTATAAGTGACCCTAAAAATTCCACCAGAGAACTCCTAAACCTGATAAACAGCTTCAATGAAGTAGCTGGATATAAAATTAACTCAAACAAGTCAATGGCCTTTCTCTACACAAAGGATAAACAGGCTGAGAAAGAAATTAGGAAAATAACACCCTTCACAATAGTCACAAATAATATAAAATACCTTGGTGTGACTCTAACTAAGGAAGTGAAAGAACTGTATGACAAGAACTTCCAGTCTCTGAAGAAAGAAATTGAAGATCTCAGAAGATGGAAAGATCTCCCATGCTCATGGGTTGGCAGGATTAATATGGTAAAAATGGCTATCTGGCTAAAAGCAGTCTACAAATTAATGCATTCCCCATCGAAATTCCAACTCAATTTTCACAGAGTTAGAAAGGGCAATTTGAAAATTCATATGGAATAACAAAAATCCTAGGATAGCAAAAACTATTCTCAACAATGAAAGAACCTCTGGTGCAATCACCATTCCTGACCTCAAGCTTTACTACAGAGCAACTGTGATAAAAATTTCATGGTACGGGTACAGTGGCAGACAAGTAGATCAATGGAACAGAATTGAAGACCCAGAAATGAACCCACACACCTATGGCCACTTGATCTTTGACAAAGGAGCTAAAACCATTCAGTGGAAAGAAGACAACATTTTCAACAAATGGTACTAGCTCAACTGGCTGTTAGCAGGTAGAAGAATGTGAATTGATCCATTCTTATCTCCTTTTACAAAGCTTGAGTCTAAGTGGATCGAAGAACTCCACATAAAACCATAGACACTGAAACTTACAGAGGAGAAAGTAGGGAAGAGCCTTGAAGATATGGGAACAGGGGAAAGTTTCCTGAACAGAACAGCAATGGCTTGTCCTGTAAGATCAAGAATATACAAATGGGACCTCATAAAATTGCAAAGATTCTGTAAGGCAAAGGACACTGTCAATAAGACCAAAAGGCAACCAACAGATTGGGAAAAGATCTTTACCAAACCTAAATCTGATAAGGGGCTAATATCCAATATATATAAAGAACTCAAGAAGTTGGACTACAGAAAACTAAACAACCCTATTAAAAAATGAGGTACATAGCTAAACAAAGAATTCTCAACTGAGGAACACCAAATGGCTGAGAAGCACCTTAGAAAAGGTTCAACATCCTTAATCATAAGGGAAATGCAAATTCAAACAACCCTGAGATTCCACCTCATACCTGTCAGAATTGCTAAGATCAAAAACTCAGGTGACAGCAGATGGTGACAAGGATGTGGAGAAAGAGGAACACTCCTCCATTTTTGGTTGGATTGCAAGCTTGTACAACCAGTCTGGAAGTCAGTCTGGAGATTCCTCAGAAAATTGGACATAGTACTACCGGAGGATCCAGCAATACCTCTCCTGGGCATATATCCAGAAGATGTTCCAACTGGTAATAAGGACACATGCTCCACTATGTTCATAGCAGCCTTATTTATAATAGCCAGAAGCTGGAAAGAACCCAGATGTCCCTCAACAGAGGAATGGATACAGAAAATGTGGTACATTTACACAATGGAGTACTACTCAGCTATTAAAAACATTGGAAATGTAAATGAGCTAAATACCTAATAAAAAATGGAAAAAAAACAATGAGTTTATGAAATTCTTAGACAAATGGATGGATCTGGAGGAAATTATCTTGAGTGAGGTAACCCAGTCACAAAAGAACACACATGATATGCTCTCACTGATAAGAGGATATTAGCCCAGAAGCTCAGTATCCTTTTTAGAAGGGGGAACCAAATACCCATGGAAGGAGTTACAGAGACAAAGTTCTGAGCAGAGACTGAAGGAATGACTATCTAGAGACTGCCCCACTTGGGGATCCATCCCTTAAACAACCACCAAACCCAGACACTATGGCAGATGCCAACAAGAGCCTGCTGACAAGAGCCTGATATAGCTGTCTCCTGAGGGGCTCTGTCAGTGCCTGACAAATACAGAAGTGGATGCTCACAATCATCCATCAGATAGCGCACAAGGTCCTCAATGAAGGAGCTAGAGAAAGTACCCAAGAAGCTGAAGGGATTTGAAGTCCCATAGGAGGAACATCAATATGAACTAACAAGTATCCCCAGAGCTCCTTGGAATTATACCACCAATCAAAGAAAACACATGGTAGAACTTGTGGCTCTGTAGCAGAGGATGGCCTAGTCGGTCATCAATGGGAGGAGAGGACCTAGGTCCTGTGAAGGTTCTATGCCCCAGTATAACGGAATGCCAGTACTAGGAATGGTAGTAGGTGTGTTGTTGAGCAGGTGGGGGGATGGGATGGAGGGGAAACCAGGAAAAGGGATAACATTTGAAATGTAAATAAAGAGGAAATTAGTCTGAACAGGTGAGAGGGTGCGCCAGAGAACCTGACAGCTTCTGGAACAGGCGGAAGCACAGAGGCGCTGAGGCAGCACCCTGTGTGGGCCGGGGACAGCCGGCCACCTTCCGGACCAGAGGACAGGTGCCCGCCCGGCTGGGGAGGCGGCCTAAGCCACAGCAGCAGCGGTCGCCATCTTGGTCCGGGACCCGCCGAACTTAGGAAATTAGTCTGAACAGGTGAGAGGGTGCGCCAGAGAACCTGACAGCCTCTGGAACAGGCGGAAGCACAGAGGCGCTGAGGCAGCACCCTGCGTGGGCCGGGGACAGCCGGCCACCTTCCGGACCAGAGGACAGGTGCCCGCCGGGCTGGGGAGGCGACCTAAGCCACAGCAGCAGCGGTCGCCATCTTGGTCCCGGGACTCCAAGGAACTTAGGAATTTAGTCTGCTTAGGTGAGAGTCTGTACCACCTGGGAACTGCCAAAGTAACACAGTGTATGAGAAAGGTCCTGTTTTGGGCCTTCTTCTTCGGCCAGGAGGAGGTCCAAATACAAGATATCTGCGCACCTTCCCTGTAAGAGAGCTTGCCAGCAGAGAGTGCTCTGAGCACTGAAACTCAGAGGAGAGAATCTGTCTCCCAGGTCTGCTGATAGACGGTAACAGAATCACCAGAAGAACAATCTCTAAACAGAGTCAACTATAACTACTAACTCCAGAGATTACCAGATGGCGAAAGGTAAACGGAGGAATCTTACTAACAGGAACCAAGACCACTCACCATCACCAGAACCCAGCACACCCACTTCGCCCAGTCCAGGGAACCCCAACACACCTGAGAACCTAGACCTAGATTTAAAAGCATATCTCATGATGATGGTAGAGGACATCAAGAAGGACTTTAATAAATCACTTAAAGAAATACAGGAGAACACTGCTAAAGAGTTACAAGTCCTTAAAGAAAAACAGGAAAACACAATCAAACAGGTAGAAGTCCTTACAGAAAAAGAGGAAAAAACATACAAACAGGTGATGGAAATGAACAAAACCATACTAGACCTAAAAAGGGAAGTAGACACAATAAAGAAAACTCAAAGCGAGGCAACACTAGAGATAGAAACCCTAGGAAAGAAATCTGGAACCATAGATTTGAGCATCAGCAACAGAATACAAGAGATGGAAGAGAGAATCTCAGGTGCAGAAGATTCCATAGAGAACATCGGCACAACAATCAAAGAAAATGGAAAATGCAAAAAGATCCTAACTCAAAATATCCAGGAAATCCAGGACACAATAAGAAGACCAAACGTACGGATAATAGGAGTGGATGAGAATGAAGATTTTCAACTCAAAGGTCCAGCAAACATCTTCAACAAAATTATTGAAGAAAACTTCCCAAATCTAAAGAATGAGATGCATATGAACATACAAGAAGCCTACAGAACTCCAAATAGACTGGACCAGAAAAGAAATTCCTCCCGACACATAATAATCAGAACATCAAATGCACTAAATAAAGATAGAATACTAAAAGCAGTAAGGGAAAAAGGTCAAGTAACATATAAAGGCAAGCCTATCAGAATTACACCAGATTTTTCACCAGAGACTATGAAAGCCAGAAGAGCCTGGACAGATGTTATACAGACACTAAGAGAACACAAACTGCAGCCCAGGCTACTATACCCAGCCAAACTCTCAATTATCATAGAGGGAGAAACCAAAGTATTCCACGACAAAACCAAATTCACGCATTATCTCTCCACGAATCCAGCCCTTCAAAGGATAATAACAGAAAAAAACCAATACAAGAATGGGAACAACGCCCTAGAAAAAACAAGAAGGTAATCCCTCAACAAACCTAAAAGAAGACAGCCACAAGAACAGAATGCCACCTTTAACAACTAAAATAACAGGAAGCAACAATTACTTTTCCTTAATATCTCTTAACATCAATGGTCTCAACTCGCCAATAAAAAGACATAGACTAACAAACTGGCTACACAAACAAGACCCAACATTTTGCTGCTTACAGGAAACTCATCTCAGAGAAAAAGATAGACACTACCTCAGAATGAAAGGCTGGAAAACAATTTTCCAAGCAAATGGTATGAAGAAACAAGCAGGAGTAGCCATCCTAATATCTGATAAGATTGACTTCCAACCCAAAGTCATCAAAAAAGACAAGGAGGGACACTTCATTCTCATCAAAGGTAAAATCCTCCAAGAGGAACTCTCAATTCTGAATATCTATGCTCCAAATACAAGAGCAGCCACATTCACTAAAGAAACTTTAGTAAAGCTCAAAGCACACATTGCGCCTCACACAATAATAGTGGGAGACTTCAACACACCACTTTCACCAATGGACAGATCATGGAAACAGAAACTAAACAGGGACACACTGAAACTAACAGAAGTGATGAAACAAATGGATCTGACAGATATCTACAGAACATTTTACCCTAAAACAAAAGGATATACCTTCTTCTCAGCACCTCATGGTACCTTCTCCAAAATTGACCACATAATAGGTCACAAATCAGGCCTCAACAGATTCAAAAATATTGAAATTGTCCCATGTATCCTATCAGATCACCATGCACTAAGGCTGATCTTCAATAACAAAATAAATAACAGAAAGCCAACATTCACATGGAAACTGAACAACACTCTTCTCAATGATACCTTGGTCAAGGAAGGAATAAAGAAAGAAATTAAAGACTTTTTAGAGTTTAATGAAAATGAAGCCACAACGTACCCAAACCTTTGGGACACAATGAAAGCATTTCTAAGAAGGAAACTCATAGCTATGAGTGCCTTCAAGAAAAAACGGGAGAGAGCACATACTAGCAGCTTGACAACACATCTAAAAGCTCTAGAAAAAAAGGAAGCAAATTCACCCAAGAGGAGTAGACGGCAGGAAATAATCAAACTCAGGGGTGAAATCAACCAAGTGGAAACAAGAAGAACTATTCAAAGAATTAACCAAACGAGGAGTTGGTTCTTTGAGAAAATCAACAAGATAGATAAACCCTTAGCTAGACTCACTAAAGGGCACAGGGACAAAATCCTAATTAACAAAATCAGAAATGAAAAGGGAGACATAACAACAGATCCTGAAGAAATCCAAAACACCATCAGATCCTTCTACAAAAGGCTATACTCAACAAAACTGGAAAACCTGGACGAAATGGACAAATTTCTGGACAGATACCAGGTACCAAAGTTGAATCAGGATCAAGTTGACCTTCTAAACAGTCCCATATCCCCTAAAGAAATAGAAGCAGTTATTAATAGTCTCCCAGCCAAAAAAAGCCCAGGACCAGACGGGTTTAGTGCAGAGTTCTATCAGACCTTCAAAGAAGATCTAACTCCAGTTCTGCACAAACTTTTTCACAAGATAGAAGTAGAAGGTATTCTACCCAACTCATTTTATGAAGCCACTATTACTCTGATACCTAAACCACAGAAAGATCCAACAAAGATAGAGAACTTCAGACCAATTTCTCTTATGAACATCGATGCAAAAATCCTTAATAAAATTCTCGCTAACCGAATCCAAGAACACATTAAAGCAATCATCCATCCTGACCAAGTAGGTTTTATTCCAGGGATGCAGGGATGGTTTAATATACGAAAATCCATCAATGTAATCCATTATATAAACAAACTCAAAGACAAAAACCACATGATCATCTCGTTAGATGCAGAAAAAGCATTTGACAAGATCCAACACCCATTCATGATAAAAGTTCTGGAAAGATCAGGAATTCAAGGCCAATACCTAAACATGATAAAAGCAATCTACAGCAAACCAGTAGCCAACATCAAAGTAAATGGAGAGAAGCTGGAAGCAATCCCACTAAAATCAGGGACTAGACAAGGCTGCCCACTTTCTCCCTACCTTTTCAACATAGTACTTGAAGTATTAGCCAGAGCAATTCGACAACAAAAGGAGATCAAGGGGATACAAATTGGAAAAGAGGAAGTCAAAATATCACTTTTTGCAGATGATATGATAGTATATATAAGTGACCCTAAAAATTCCAACAGAGAACTCCTAAACCTGATAAACAGCTTCGGTGAAGTAGCTGGATATAAAATTAACTCAAACAAGTCAATGGCCTTTCTCTACACAAAGAATAAACAGGCTGAGAAAGAAATTAGGGAAACAACACCCTTCTCAATAGCCACAAATAATATAAAATATCTCGGCGTGACTCTAACGAAGGAAGTGAAAGATCTGTATGATAAAAACTTCAAGTCCCTGAAGAAAGAAATTAAAGAAGATCTCAGAAGATGGAAAGATCTCCCATGCTCATGGATTGGCAGGACCAACATTGTAAAAATGGCTATCTTGCCAAAAGCAATCTACAGATTCAATGCAATCCCCATTAAAATTCCAACTCAATTCTTCAACGAATTAGAAGGAGCAATTTGCAAATTCATCTGGAATAACAAAAAACCGAGGATAGCAAAAACTCTTCTCAAGGATAAAAGAACCTCTGGTGGAATCACCATGCCTGACCTAAAGCTTTACTACAGAGCAATTGTGATAAAAACTGCATGGTACTGGTATAGAGACAGACAAGTGGACCAATGGAATAGAATTGAAGACCCAGAAATGAACCCACACACCTATGGTCACTTGATCTTCGACAAGGGAGCCAAAACCATCCAGTGGAAGAAAGACAGCATTTTCAACAATTGGTGCTGGCACAACTGGTTGTTATCATGTAGAAGAATGCGAATCGATCCATACTTATCTCCTTGTACTAAGGTCAAATCTAAGTGGATCAAGGAACTTCACATAAAACCAGAGACACTGAAACTTATAGAGGAGAAAGTGGGGAAAAGCCTTGAAGATATGGGCACAGGGGAAAAATTCCTGAACAGAACAGCAATGGCTTGTGCTGTAAGATCGAGAATTGACAAATGGGACCTAATGAAACTCCAAAGTTTCTGCAAGGCAAAAGACACTGTCTATAAGACAAAAAGACCACCAACAGACTGGGAAAGGATCTTTACCTATCCTAAATCAGATAGGGGACTAATATCCAACATATATAAAGAACTCAAGAAGGTGGACCTCAGAAAATCAAATAACCCCCTTAAAAAATGGGGCTCAGAACTGAACAAAGAATTCTCACCTGAGGAATACCGAATGGCAGAGAAGCACCTGAAAAAATGTTCAACATCCTTAATCATCAGGGAAATGCAAATCAAAACAACCCTGAGATTCCACCTCACACCAGTGAGAATGGCTAAGATCAAAAATTCAGGTGACAGCAGATGCTGGCGAGGATGTGGAGAAAGAGGAACACTCCTCCATTGTTGGTGGGATTGCAGGCTTGTACAACCACTCTGGAAATCAGTCTGGCGGTTCCTCAGAAAATTGGACATAGTACTACCGGAGGATCCAGCAATACCTCTCCTGGGCATATATCCAGAAGAAGCCCCAACTGGTAAGAAGGACACATGCTCCACTATGTTCATAGCAGCCTTATTTATAATAGCCAGAAACTGGAAAGAACCCAGATGCCCCTCAACAGAGGAATGGATACAGAAAATGTGGTACATCTACACAATGGAGTACTACTCAGCTATTAAAAAGAATGAATTTATGAAATTCCTAGCCAAATGGATGGACCTGGAGAGCATCATCCTGAGTGAGGTAACACAATCACAAAGGAACTCACACAATATGTACTCACTGATAAGTGGATACTAGCCCAAAACCTAGGATACCCACGATATAAGATACAATTTCCTAAACACATGAAACTCAAGAAAAATGAAGACTGAAGTGTGGACACTATGCCCCTCCTTAGAAGTGGGAACAAAACACCCATGGAAGGAGTTACAGAAACAAAGTTTGGAGCTGAGATGAAAGGATGGACCATGTAGAGACTGCCATATCCAGGGATCCACCCCATAATCAGCATCCAAACGCTGACCCCATTGCATATACTAGCAAGATTTTATCGAAAGGACCCAGATGTAGCTGTCTCTTGTGAGACTATGCCGGGGCCTAGCAAACACAGAAGTGGATGCTCACAGTCAGCTAATGGATGGATCACAGGGCTCCCAATGGAGGAGCTAGAGAAAGTACCCAAGGAGCTAAAGGGATCTTCAACCCTATAGGTGGAACAACATTATGAACTAACCAGTACCCCTGAGCTCTTGACTCTAGCTGCATATGTATCAAAAGATGGCCTAGTCGGCCATCACTGGAAAGAGAGGCCCATTGGACACGCAGACTTTGTGTGCCCCGGTACAGGGGAACGCCAGGGCCAAAGGGGGGGAGTGGGTGGGTAGGGGAGTGGGGGTGGGTGGGTAAGGGGGACTTTTGGTATAGCATTGGAAATGTAAATGAGCTAAATACCTAATAAAAAAAAAAAGAAATGTAAATAAAGAAAATATCTAATAATTTTTTTAAAAAAGCATAAGCCCAAGTGCTGAAGTAATTTTATTTGTAATTCATTTTTTATACTCCATATCCCATTCCCTGCCCCTCGCCATCTACCTTCTGTCTGCTTCACATCCCACACCTCCTCCCCAACTCCACCCCATCTCCACATGGATGCCCCCCAGCCCCCACCCCACATGACCTCTAAACTCCCTGGGGCCTCCAGTCTCTTGAGGGTTAGTTGCATCATCTCTGAATGAACACAGACCTCAAGTCCTCTACTGTATGTTTTTTGGGGGTCTAATATCAGCTGGTGTATGCTGTCTGTTTGGTGATCCAGTGTTTGAAAGATATCAGGGATCTAGATTAATTAAGGCTTCTGGTCTTCCTACAGAATGACCCTGCTCCTCAGCTTCTTTCTGCCTTTCCTTAATTCTACAACAGGGGTCAGCTGCTTCTGTCCACTTGTTGGGTGCAAATAACTGCATCTGACTCTTTCAGCTGCTTGTTGCATCTTTCAGAGGGCAGTCATGATAGATTCCTTTTTGTGAGTGTTCCATAGCCTCAGTAATAGTGTCAGGCCTTGGGACCTCCTCTTGAGCTTGATCCCACTTTGGACCTGTTGCTGGACCTTCTTTTCCTCAGGCTCCTCTCCATTTCCATCCCTGTAATTCTTTCAGAAAGAAACAATTATGGGTCAGAGGTGTGACTGTGGGATGGCAATCCCATCCCTCACTTGATGTCCTGTCTTCCTGCTGGAGGTGGGCTCTATAAGTTCCCTCTCCCTACTTTCGGGCATTTCATCAAAGGTCCCTCCCTATGAGTCCTTGTAATCTCTCACCTCCCAGGTCTCTGATGCATTCTAGGGATTCCCAACTGCCACCCACAGCTCCTATTTTTCTGAGGTTGCCTGTTTCCATTCTTTCTGCTGGCCCTCAGGGCATCAGTCCTTTTCCCTCACCCAATACCAGGTCAGGTTCCCCTCTACCCCCTTACCCCATCCACTTTCCCTCCCAAGTCCCTCCCTCCCTCCCTGCTTGTGATTGCTTTCTTTTCTCTCCCAAGTGGGATTGAGGCATCCCACAACAGAAGAATCAAAGAAAATGTGATTCAGTTACACAATGGAATAGTACTCAGCTATTAAGAATGAAGACAGAAAAAAAAAAGAAAAGAAAAGAAAAAGAAAAAGAAAAGGGAAAGGAAGAAGAAGAAGAAAGAGAAAAAGAAAAAGAAAGAGAAAGAGAAAAAGAAAAAGAAAGAACAAAGACAACCGTGACTTTTGGAGGCAAATGGATTGGACTAGAAAATAAAATCCTGAGTGAGGTAACTCAGACCCAAAAGGACACTATTAACTTCTAACTCAGTTTCCCTCCTAGCTAACACACAAACCAAAGGCACTGAGGGGGACTGTACTTGTGATGAGTACTGTGTAATTTTTAAAAATTGAAACGTTGCATTAAATTCACCTTCATGTAGTATTCTCATGGTGTTAATATTACATCAAATCTTCCTTGTTATTATTTTATGAAACTGGAAAAGACTGAACAGGTTCTCCAAGCATTAGTCTTTGAAACCATATTTCATTACCAATGAAAATCTCACCACTTAGAAATCTAGGTAATTAGGAGAGATTTACTCTATTTTCATTAGCCATGATGACAGTCATCTGGCAAGTCTTGCAAATCACTGAACAGCTCTGTGTGTGCCCTTGTTCCCACAGAGCCCACACTCACCAATGGAGGACAATTGCTCACACCTGCATGGCCTGGTCCAATTATCATCCTAAGCATTACTGATCATAATTGCTACATTGCCTGATGGAATCCAATGAATGGTTGAGGTCACAGCTGGCCTATGGAGACAGATTTCCTCTTCCTAAAGTTATTCTGGGGTCAATGTAAATATTTACACTTCTTCCTAATGAGGGAAATCAGAGTATGTGTGCTGCAGATTTAAGAAGTAACTTAGGGAAAGGCATCGTCGTCTTGTGCCATTTGTGAGAGTATGTCCACAAGAAAACAGATTATGCTAATGACAATTAGTAGAATAATTCCCACATTCTACTAAATGGTGTAGGACATTTGATGGAGAACAACAGGACATTGTACATAAAACTTGCAATAGTGTATGCACCATCCAGTAAACTGAAAAGCCTTTTAGTGTATGGGAACTAAAAAATGTTCTTAAAATTACAAAAGCTTGCTGTGTATCCCTCCATATAGGCTCAAGGGCAGAAGTAAATAGAGTGACCAATAATGGGCTGAAGGATGACAAGTCTGGTTCATTGCATTCAGTAGTGCAATGCTTGGCAATTGTAAGCTGAACTAATGAGCGAAGTAAATAAAAATAAGTTAGTCAGCCAGAATCAGAGGCCATTGTTTGAGTAAACTAACAGTTGTCTTTGGAAAGGAAACTTTCCATAGTTTCACTGTTAGGCTTTAATGTTTTACCCAAAGTGTATGGGAAAATTACCAGAACGCAGAAAGTACTGGGAGCACAATAAAACCTGTTTAACCTATTAAATTGAAAAGGAAGCATCTTTTTTTTCTTTTTTCTTTCTTTTTCTTTTCTGTAATAAAAAGACTCTTTTTTATTAGATATTTTCTTTATATACATTTCAAATGCTATCCTGAAAGTTCCCTTTACCCTCCCCCTGCCCTGCTCCTCTATCCACACACTCCCAATTCTTGGCTCTGGCATTCCCCTGTACCGGGGCATATAAAGTTTGTAGTACCAAGGGGCCTCTCTTCCCAGTGATGACCGACTAGGCCATATTCTGCTACATATGCAGCTAGAGACATGAGCTCTGAGGGTACTGGTTAGTTCATATTGTTGTTCTACCTATAGGGTTGCAGAACCCTACAGCTCCTTGGGTACTTTCTCTAGCTCCTCCACTGGGGGCCCTGTGTTCCATCCTATAGGTGACTGGGAGCATCCACTTCTGTATTTACCAGGCAGTAGCATAATCTCATAAGAGACAGCTATACCAGGGTCCCTTCAGCAAAATCTTGCTGGCATATGCAATAGTGTCTGGGTTTGGTGGCTGATTATGGGATGGATCCACAGGACTATCTCTGGACAGTCCACCCTTTCATCTTAGCTCCAAACTGAGGAATACCGAATGGCTGAGAAGCACCTGAAAAAATGTTCAGCATCCTTAATCATCAGGGAAATGCAAATCAAAACAACCTTGAGATTCCACCTCACATCAGTCAGAAAGACTAAAATCAAGAATTCAGGTGACAGCAGATACTGGCAAGGATGTGGAGAAAGAGGAACACTCCTCCATTGCTGGTTGGATTGCAAGCTTGTACAACCAGTCTGGAAGTCAGTCTGGAGATTCCTCAGAAATTTGGACATAATACTACCGGAAGATCCAGCAATACCACTCCTGGGCATGTACCCAGAAGATGTTCCAACTTGTAATACGGACACACGCTCCACTATGTTCATTGCAGCCTTATTTATAATAGCCAGAAGCTGGAAAGAACCCAGATGTCCCTCAACAGAAGAATGGATACAGAAAATGTGGTACATTTACACAATGGAATACTACTCAGCTATTAAAAACAATGGATTTATGAAATTCTTGGACAAATGGATGGATCTGGAGGCTATCATCCTTAGTGAGGTAACCCAATCACAAGAAAAGGATGCATCTTAAGTAACTGCTGTTGTCTGAATATTGTTTTAAACTTCTCCAAGACACCGGGGTCTATCACAGACCCCATCCTTGGACACAGCTTTTAAACCATGGATCTGCTACAATAATTATGCTTGTAAAGCAAAAGAAAATTTAAAATAAACATGAGCACTCCTAATTTAAGATATTATGAAAGGAGCCTGGCCAAGTAGCCTCAAGATATTGAATGAAATACTTTAACACACACACACACACACACACACACACACAGGAACAATACTTTTCTTCTTTTGTTAAAATATAAAATAGTAGTTCAGCCTTTCCAACTTGATACTGATTCAGCATCCTCTCATTAGACAAAGGTCATAGTCTATAATTAAATTTAAAAACAGTCATTAAAATCATTCGTGTTTATATATGATAAATAACATTGTGTTCATACATTAATATGCAAGTAAAGTTTAGAAAATCTATCTTCTGTGTAAAATGCTTATAGTGATTAAAATAATCCTTTACTATCAGGTAGATTGGAGCAAATAAATCATATTTAAGTGAGATTATCCATGTCTCAAAGCCAATGCACGCCTGCCATAGATCATACCATGCTTATGGGTTTTTCTCCTAAACGAGAACAGAATTATAAAACTTTAGTGTGCATGCATTCCTCCAAGAGAGATGGTTAAAACATAAATTTTATACCACAAAAGCCTCAAATTTACTAAGTGTGAACAAAGGGAGACCCAGAATGTTCTATTAAATAACCATGTGATGGATTCAGATGGAGGAGGAAAGGTCTAAATGCCAGCTCAGTCTTCAACTGCTTGTTTGTTCTATTTATTTATTCTAGTGACAATTTAGAGAGAAAAATCTATTTGAAACTGCTCCAAAATTATAGCTAGAAAAATATAGAGAAAATTAGTTTTGTGTGTGTCTGTGTGTCTGTGTGTGTCTGTGTGTGTGTATGTGTCTGTGTTATGACAAGAAGAGGTGGGAAATTTTTATTGTCTCTTCTTAAACAGCACAGAACCTGCACATTGAAAAAGGAGAACTTTTCAAACAAAAGATCTCAAGATTTCACTCCTGTTTTTATTTCTAGAACCTTCCTTGGATTTTGAGTTTGGTGGAAGTATTGTACCATTCAAAGAAACATGGAGAAATGGAAAGACTAGCAAGTAAATAATTGTCAGAACTGTTAAAGCAGAGCAGTATCTAATAAACAGAGTATTTATGTGCAATAGAATTTTATAGAATAGATCATGCGGTGGTTTGAATAAGAACAGCCCCCATAGACACATATGTCTGAATGCTTAGCCACAGGGAGTGAAACAATTAGAAGTGATCTTGTTAGAGTAGGTGTGGAGGAAATGTGTCACTGTGGTTGAGGACTTTGAAGTCACATATGTTCAAGCTACACCCAGTGTGATACACAGTCTCCTTCTGCTGCCTGTGGATCAAGATGTGGAACTCTCAGTTCCAGCACAAAGTCTGCCTGTGCACCATCATGTTTCCTGCCATAATTATAATGGACTAAATTTCTGAAACTGTAAGGCAGCCCCAAATAAATCCTTTTTAAGAGTTGCTATGGTCATGGTGTCTCTTTATTGCAATAAAACCCTAACTAAGACAGATGAGAAAATGTCTTAGTTAAAGAACAACTAAAAATATTTCTTAAGACAAAAATCTATATTGAAATACATTAGAATGCTTAATTTAACCAAGTTTTCCTACAAGGGAGTTCTGGAAACTATTCTATAAGCTGTCTAAAGTTGACAACATACACTTAAGATAGTTAAGAACTTTGCTAAAGATGTTTGCCTTGCAAATGACAGAAGTTCCATATCAAAGAGTCTTTAGTGAAAAGAGTCTATAGAGATTTATGAGAGAGGACCATCAGGGCTGTGTATTTTAACCTCAGGTATAGCTGTATCTGGCGCCACAAAATATTTGCTTAAAACTTTTGGTTTTTGTTTTGTTTTGTTTTAAAATATCTGTGCAAATCATTTCTCTGTGTTTGCTCAAATTCAATCAGAATCTCTCTTTATGGTTATCAAGCAAATTCTGCATACTACCCTAGCAGTATTTTTACCAACAGGGGAAAGAGGAGGGAGAGAGAGAAAGAGACAACAGAAAGACTTTTATACTTAAATAAAAGCTTTCAATTCTTCAGTCTCTGACTGGATCTGATTCACATAGTTCATGCTACAAACTTAATACAAAGCTTCAGTGTGACCTGGTTCAATCCTAAGGCTCAATCTTGGACTCATGTCATGATAGCTACAACTAAACAATATGGGAGGTTAAGTAATAGTTTCCTAAAAAGGAATAAAGTGGTGTAACCCCGAGACAAAAGGTATGCTAGAAATCCCTTTAAGCAGATGCTTTGCCAAATGAAACAGGAGAAATAAGCTTTGGAGAGAACCTGGGATGTGATCAGAGTCTAGGAGGAGAATCTGTATGATCTTCCCAGTTTCCTGGTTACCACACAGTTTGTCTCACAAATCGGCCTGCTCATCCTTCCTGACTGAGGTAGGGACTTTGAACTGCCTCAGTGTGGTACCAATGAAGAGTCATTTTCTTCTGAAGCATCTGACATCAAGATCCACATTTTTTCTCTTTTACCACTATGCTAAGAACACTTCACCAAAGATACAGTAAACGCTTAATAAATATTGACTTGGTTACTGTTGAATAAGGGGGTGGTAAGTTTCTCTATCAAGGTCCCTCAGAAACTCATGTTTCCCCTGACCCTCCAAGAATGAGAACTGAGTCTTTAGTCAGCATTCTGGGCTTTCAGTAAAAAGACAGCTATGAACAGATCAGAAAGCAAACCCTCCCCAGAACCAAATGTATTAGGTCTTGAGTTTGCCAGCCTCAAAAGCAGTAAGAAATATACTCTGATTATTTATTATTAAAGAGTTAAAAAATAATTTCAATCTCTGGTCTATGATTTTCTGGAACTTATGCTGCCCCACCTCACAAATGACAAGAATAATCTACTGGCATTTTCTTCCTTATAGGTGACATAAAGGAAGAGTTTCATCCCCAGGGAATGGAAAGAGCACCCTCTGATGGAACCACAGACACATCCTTCATAGCTAATGGGTATCTGCCATCAGAGGCTTGTGATCTAAGCACCGAGATAGGCAGATATCATACCGTTTAAAACACACACTCTATTTACTTCCCTACTTTTTAATTATAAAATCAATGGAGTGTTAATGATTGCAGCATTAGCCTGCTCGCTGGGAGTTCTAGAACTTCTCTTTTTGAGGCATAAATTTGTAAGTTGCTCAATTTACCCAATTTGTGAGAACAATTTCCATTAGTAAATATGAATATTTAATGACAAGTAAAACTGGCATACGCCACTTCTCTTAAGCATCTAATGACTTACTGGAAGTAATGACATTTATTAGTGAATCACCTCATTTACTGTTTTTCATCACACAGCAAACATCTGCAGATATCTTTGAGTGCTGTCCCTTTCCTTTTGATATGGAATCTTGCTGAGATGCTATTATTTAAGTATTTTCTTTGCAATTACTGGACAATGAAGAAATATTAGTGGCATGTGAGGTGTTTTTCTCTTTATGAAATGAGAATGTGTGCAATATTTTTACATTTTCTCAAAATGTCCATTATGACATAGAATTAGGCGTGTGCACATATGTATGAATTAAAGAATTGATTTCAATATAATCATATGTGCACTGTGTTTTATGGCTTAGAAAAATATCTTGTGTGTTTCATGCCAATAGACAATTAGGAAAACGTACCATCACTCCTAGTTTTCAGATGAATAAACTGAACATTGAAAGGACTGATGCATTTATGTGTAAGAACCAAGGTTCAACCAAAGTCTGTGATTAGTGTGTCTCTCTGAAATCTGTCCATTTTAAAACGATCTGCACCCACAGAATATCTGATTTAAGCATGATTCTTAGTATTCACCAGCTTCTATTTCTATTTCAGCCTCATTCGTTGGGCACAGAGTATGTGTTCATTAAATTCATTATTATCATCATCATCATCATCATTATTTATTATTATTATTTTCAACTGGCTAAATAGAAATGAAAATTTGCTAATAGTAAAGTTCTATTTCCCTAAAATGTTTTTTATTATTTTATATATTTTCAATTTAGTATCCAGGTGACATAAGGTCATTTTTCTGTAAGCATATGTCTTAGTCACTATTCTATTGCTGCAAAGAGACACCATGACCAACACAATTTTTATGAAAGAAAGAATTTAATTAGGGGCCTGCTTACAGTTTCAGAGGCTTGGTCCATTTTCATGATGATGGGAAGTATGACAGCCTGCACAGCACATCCAAGAGAAATAGATTCTTGTGTGGACTTTTGAAACCTCAAAGCCTCCTCCCAGTGACACTTCCTTCAACAAGGCCATACCTATAAAAGCCTTTGAAGGCCATTTTCATTCAAACCACCACATTATATTCCCTGACCACACCCCATAGGCTTTTAGCCATATCATAATGTACAACATATTTAGTCTAGCCTCAAAAATAGTCTTTCAGTCTTAAAACTAATTCAAAGTTTTTGAGACTCAAGATATAACTATAACACCCTGTAATAACAAAACAAAAAAGTAGATCGCACACTTCCAACATGCAGTAGCATAGAATATGCATGACCGTTCCAAATGAGAGCAAAGGGAACATGGTGAGAAAATACTGGACCAAAATCCAGCAAGGCAAATTCCAAATTCTGGATCACCATGATGTCAAAGCACTCTTCAGTTCTCTAGTCCTTTCAGCTTTGTTGACTATAACACACTTCTGTCTCTCTTAGGCTGTTTCCACACCCCCTCATCAGCTTTCATTGGCAGGTATTCAATAACCCAGGAATTTCCAACCTCTTGGGTCTCCAACATCATCCAGGCTTCATCCAGTATCTGCTCTGTTTCTCCATGCAGGGATGTCCCTTCACATGCCTGGCCTCAGTGGCTTTCCTTAGCTACAGAGGGAGAATCCACAACCCCTCTCTTGAACCCTTGACTCTAAAGTCAGAATCATTTGACCACTACTGCCAAATTCTGCTGCTTGATGAGGCTAGAACTTGCTCCCCTGTTTCAATTCCATTTACATTAGCTTTCTGATGCTGATAGGGTTTTTGTTTTCCTTCACTGCTTAAGTTTTCCTTTAATGCCTTTTCCTAACCTGGAAGCTTAGTTGAGTGAGGTCTTGTCCCGAGGTCATTATTCCCTTTCTTCCATTTATCATCAAATTTTATTTTAAACCTTTTCTCTCATTGAGCACCAGACTTGGGCTTCATTACATTTTCTCATACTTCTTTTCTCCTCAAACATACATTTTTTATTTCTCTTTGTTCATTTTTTCCCTTTTCATTATAGAAAATTTATTTCCTATCGATAACCCCAAGTTATTACTATCTTCCACCTGGGCTGACCTTAACTCCAAACAGCCAGCCCTCAGACCATGTGTTGTTGACTCGCCTAATAGAGGTTTCTCTCTCTTTTACCTTTTTCTTCCCTAGTGATTTTTCTTTTGAGCTCCCAGGTCTGGGACCCTAAAAATCTCCTATGTCTCTTTTGCACAGCTATTAGCTGTTGGCATCTTTATTCGCCAGTCAGAAGTAATTTTGGGGCAAGGTCACACAGCTCACTTGGGTCTAATGCAGACTCTAGTCTCTGGGGCAACTATGTTCTGGGGGCCTGCACTTAGCATTACAATTCACAGAAAAAAAGCAAACCTCAACAAATGCCTGAGCAAAACCCTTTAATATTTTTCCCATTCCATTACTCTCATTTGTTCTCCTAGACATTTTTGCTTCTACTTACATGTCATCTGTACATACAAAAATGTGCATATCTAAAATTTTCTTTACTATGATTACCTTTAGTTGCATCCTTTTTCATTTAATCAGGATAATTCCTTTCTTGTTTATAGATGAAAAATGTGTGTATGAACCACATACCCTTTGTCTATTCTGCTTTTATTATATGCTACTTTTTTTTAAGGAATGAAACTGGACCTCATATTCCATGGCTCCATATTTACATAATCAACCTATCTGTGATTCTGAGGTTCTCTAAGCAGATAAAAAATTATTGAATGATGCAATGGTAAAGATTTTATATAGCTGTAATATACAAAGGCTATAGTATGTCTAGAAATTTCTGTAATGATGCCAATTAGCAGAACTTCTCCTTTAGGCCAGTGCAGAGGGACCTTGTACATTTCATGGCATTTGATTTATTTCATATTTGCTCGCTTCCTCTACTTCTCTGCCTTCATAATTTTCACTTTCAGTTTTAAGCTCCTCTCTCTGCTTACTTGAAGAATTGATTTAAAGTTACTTTTCACAATCACTTAAGAACTTAAAGACCTAGAGATCCTAAAAGAAACATTTTTCATCAGTAGAAAGAACCACTTTATCATTTTGCTCTTAATCATGATTTTACTTTTTTTTTTCCATCTAGAAGGAATGCATACTAAACTTATTACTCTACAGAATTTGATCTCTTGGCAAGATTACATGTGCATGAGCACTATAGTCAATCTGGTTTGGTCCACAAGAAACACATTGCTTTGAATGATAAGAAAGTGTGAAAGTCGCAAGTAGATTATGAGATTAAACACAACCGGTGCACAGTATTAGTGTATGAAACCTTGGCTTGGTTTTAGAATACACACATTTCTTTAGCAAATGATAAGAGTACCCAATGTGATGAAAGTATCACCTGTGAGAGTCATGACTATTCTAAGGTCTACATCACAGGGATTTAGAAGTTAAACTGACTGTTAGTTTAAGTGAGATGCTTAAAGCACAGAATATGTCAAGCTTGAAACAGAAAGAAACATGAATTCCTATACAGGAAGGCCTCTAAAGGTCAATATGGAGGTTCTTCATGGAAGTAATAGTCAGTACTGAGTCGCATAGCCACAGCCAAAAGCAAGAAAACAACAAAAACAACAACCACACACACACACACACACACACACACACACACACACGGTCTCTGCTAAAACCTTTGAAGTTTAACAAACTGGTTTGATTACAGGCTCCAAACTGACTACATGATATAAACAAGGAGCTGAAGTTCTAAGTGTCTTCAAGTCTAAGATGAGAATTATAATACTGCATGTATATGATTAACTGTGAAATAAAATGATACAATAATAATAAATGGTCAGCATTTAACAATTACTTTATAAAAGCAAAGCAATGTACCCTCCTTATCCAAGTTACCTATATAATTTAACAATCCATCTATAAAGTCTTACTTATCTTTGTTTAATAAGCACAAAGTTATAGCCAATAAACTATAAAAATAACCAACAATTTTCATGCTTAGTATATTCATACACCTGAACAATGTGATTTTGTAGCAATTCACATCAAAATATGGATACATTTCCCTACCCCATGATGCTGAATGGTTCTTGTGATTTCTTTCAGCCAATAAAATGCAACAGTGGCAATACTGTGTTAATTCTGCACTTCCAGTAGTTGTTTAGGTCCACTAAACCATATCTAAAGAACCTCAGGATTACTGTGAAAGAAGGGTAATTGTGTGTAAATGAGCTGTGTTGGGTAAGCTTATTCTAAACCAATCTTGCAGCCAGGTAGCTGAACAACTCAGCCTGCACACAAACTAGCTAAAATGAAAAAGGGCCAGCCTGATCCAGTTTAAAAGAACTGTCCAGGCAACTCCCAGCTAGATGAGCACGATGGATTTTCTTTTTATCTAAACCTACTCTGATATCCCAGACAGAGATCACATTGGCACGCATTTGGTGAATGACAAAACCAAGAGTGGACTCATTCCCTATGAATTGAGACCTACATCCTTTACTACTGTACGCTGGGATTAGTGCCTTGTCAAATTGGCTGAAGTGCTCAGTGAATAAAATCCTTTAATGCTACCCTGTATTATTAATCTCTATAGGACAAAATGGTAATTCTTCCCTCTATATCAGTTGCTCATAACTGTTTCTCAAAAACTAATGCTTCACTCGAAATGTCATCTATCTTCCAGGAGGATTTATTGAATAAATTATGCAGGATTACCTTCTCAGATAAAGCATTAATGAAGCCTGCCCTTGAAGAGCTGAGAGTCTAAAATAAAAGACTACTCAGAGACATAAAGCATAGTGATTCAAAATGGGAAACCTAAATGCCGCAGGACATGATTCAATAGGGCATTGGAGGAATGCAGAGGCAGCCTAGAATTATATAAAGACAGGCAGGAAAGGGGTTCATTGAAGTGGTAGCATCTGATTTTATTCTTTGTGCTTAAACTTTGAGCATAGGCTGACTAAAGAGAGGGGAACATGGGTATGGAAGCTCAGGAGCATTCCAAAGAAGGATGAAATTTTGGTATTTACACTAGAAAACTGAATTCCTTTGGTTCAAAAAAAAATGCCATCCACTTCACAAGTTAAAGACTCCAGGCAGTGATACAACCTCAACTCCTGCCTCTATGATGCAACATCTGACCCCCTGACCTCTGGTTCTTCTCTTCTTTATGCAGTCATTGGTTCTTGCATCACTCACTTACTCAGCCTTATCTTTAAAAATACCATCGTATGTAAGAAGATGGGCACCATTTCCGACAGTTGGAAGGGAGGAGGCATTTCATCTATGTATTATAAGACAAAGCCTATGATATTAAGAGGATTAAGACAAGTGTTACTTGTACTTTCTCTTACAGGTTTTTTCCTTTTAATTCATAGAATATTCTAAACGTTTTGTTCTACTAAAATGTATTCATTATTTTTCTACAGATTCATTGTGCAATGATAAATACTTGTCCTTTTTGGCCCCTGTTAGTCTGTCTCGCCCACCCCTCCTCCTGTAAAACCCTCCCTCCCAACAGGTGTATCCTGACGTTACTCTGTAGCTTTTAAATCTAGTGGAATCTGGTGTTTTGTGTAGTTAGATGAGCCTGTGTTTGGTGCATATATATTTAGAATTATAACTACCTCGTGGTGAGTTATTCCCTGGAATATGAAGCAATCTTCTTTATCTTTTCTCATTAGATTTGGCTTGAAGTTCAACCTGTCAGATATTACATTAACAGTGGCTGCCTTTTTCCTAGCTCCATTTTTTTTCTGAAATACTCCTTTTTACCCTTTAATGATGATGATGGGATGTATTTTGAGAGGCATCAATGAAAAAAGATTCTGAAATAGGGGGAAGGTTTTGTGCTGGCTAGTTTTAACTGTCAACTTTACACAATATAAAATCACCTGGAAAGAGACTCTTGGGAAGGAATTGCTGGCATGGGACCTGAGGATCATTCCATAGACACACAAGACCGTGATACTAATGATAGAATGCTTTCCTCCATGTCCAACATGGTAAACGAGCATTAAAGGTGCCCATTTACATATAGTCCTCACTAAGACGAGATACAGATAAGCTTTATGAAGTATCACATGACAGCTGCTAACTGAGCTACTTGGCAGATAAAGACATCCACTTTGTCTTTACTGTTAAATTATTTTAAAACAGAATATAGTTTGTCTATTTGTGTATTCAGTGGGCATTTAGCTTAGGAAGTCATCTTAAGAAATGATGTTTGCCTTCAAGAAACACAGTGGTAAAATTTCAGGGAATCTTCTAGAGTTCAGTGGTGAGAAGACAACTTTCTACAGGCTGGAAGGAAATCAAATGAAGAGGTGTACAATTACAAAAACTTTACAATTTCAACACAGAAAATATGCTTGACAATAAAATAATATAACATGCCAGAAATCTAGTATCTAGCTTCTTTAAATGGACCGCAAGGAAGGCTTTCTGACAGCTTGAGAAAGGGGATTTTAAGCATGGGATAATCTGAAGATCAAATTTTCTAGTCAGTGCAAATAGTTATTGCAGAGGTCTTAAGCCAGGAATAAACCTGACTAGCATATATAGGGCCAACTCTTTCAAATTAGACAAACACATTAAAAGGACTTTCAGGAAAAGATATTGGTTTACTACATAGTGATTGAAATCCCAAGCCAGCCAGAGCTCCATGGAGGTCACATCACTACAAACATTTGCAGAATGAACATGCATATAGAATGTGAGTTTGCCTGCTCTGTTAGCCATGAATTATTTTTGGCTGTCAACCATGAATAGAAGACCACCTCTAACTAGCTTGGCTTCCTTTCTTGCTATCTGTCATACTGTCAACTTCTTGGCATCCTGGATGCATGCTGAAAAAAATGGAGATCTTAATCACTGAAATCCACCCATCCATCCACTCCCAGCAGGTGTCTGTCCCTGGCCAGAGATCCCCTAGCACTAGAGTCATCAACAAACATGCCTCTGTCCATAAGGTGTGCACTCATTCTTTTATCAAAGTAAGCTGTTGGTGGCTAGCACCGTGGGAGGTATTTTGTTGATGAAGAAAAATGCACACAACTTTATTTATAAGTCATCATTAAATGAATGCAGAGGCTTTAACCGAGACTTTTAGGTTGTCTATAATTTTTTCTATATGAATCTATCAGTCTGAATATGCCTAGGACAAGGACTCTAGACACAAGCTTTGTTTACCAGTTACGTTTCCAAATGACATACACATTTCTCTATGTCACTGACATAGATTTAAAGGAAAAGTAGAGAGAACGGTCTTTCTGTGTTAATCCCCTAATTATACTAATGTCTTTTAATTAATTTGCTTACATCCTTATATCAGCTTCTCTTCTCTACTTTTCTCCCAGTCCATCCCTCTCATGTCCCCACCCCCATCCTCCAGTCCTCCCTTTCTCATCAGAAAAGGGGAGTTCTCCCAGGGATATCAACCTGCCTTGGCATATCAAGTTGCAGTAGGACTAGGCACATCTTATTCTATTGTGTGGCAGAGAAGGTAGCTCAGTTAGAGGAAAAGGATCCAAAGACAGGCAACAGAGTAAGAGGCAGCCCATGTTTCTCCTGTTAGGAATCCCATGTGAAAAACGATATGCACAATTGTTAAACGTGTGCTGAGGGACTAGGTCCATCCAATGCATGTTCTCTGTTTGACAGTACAGTCTCTGTTGACCCCTATGGGCCCAGGTTAGTTGATTTTGTAGCTTTTCTTGGGGTGTCCTTGACCGTCAGTACATCATCCCCCTCTTCAACAGGATTCCCCAAGTCTCACATAATGTTTGTCTATGAGTCTCTGAAAGTGTTTCCATCAGTTGCTGGGCTGGATAAAGTCTCTCAGATGACAATTATGCTAGGCACCTGTCGACAAGTATAGCAAAATATCATGAATTGTGTCAGTGGTGGGCTCTCTTTTATGGAATGGGTCTCAAGCTGGGCCAGTCAATGGTTAGTCTTTTTCTCTATTTCTGCTACATCTTTACTCCCACATATCTTGTAGGCAGGACAAATTGTGGGTTGAAGGTGGATTAGTGTCCTGATCCCTCCATTGGAAGTCTATTTTGGTTACTAGATATGGCTATTTCAGGTTCTATATCCCCCATCGCTAGGCATCTTAGCTATGATAGCCTTAATAGTTTCCATTCTCCTAGATTTCTAGCTCATCTGAAGGATGCTCCCCTCCCCAGAAGCCAGTTCTCTCCTTCCATCTTTCCCCCACTAGATCTGTCCTGTTCCCCTCCCTACCCTCTTGTCCATTCAGTTCTCTTCCTCCATCTACCCCTATGGCTATTCTATTCCCCTACTCAGTAAAAAATCAAATGCCTCCCCACAAGGTCCTCTTTGTTACTTAGCTTCTTTGGGGCTGTGGGTGGCTATCCTATACTTTATGGATAATATCCATTTATAAGTGAGTACATACCATGTTTGTCTCTCTGGGTTGGAGTTATCTCACTCAGGATGGTATATTCTAGTTCCATCCACGTGGCTGCAAATTTCATGGTGTCCTTGATTTTAATACCTAAGTAGTATTCCATTGTATAAATGTTCCACATTTTCTTTACCCATTCTTCTAGGTTCTTTGCAATCTCTGGCTATTATGAATAAAGCTGCTCACAGTTGAATATGTATCCTTGTGGTACGGTGGAGCATCTTTTGGGTATATGTCCAAGAGTGGTATAGCTGGGGCTTGAGGTAGAACGTTTCCCAGTTTTCTGAGAAATTGCCAAATTGATTTCCAAAATGATTCAAGTTTATACTTCCACCAGCAATGGAAGAATGTTCCCAGTTTTAACCCAGTGTAGGGACCAATGAAAGCACAAGGCCAAAATGTCACTAGACTTTCCCAAATGACATGTGAACTAAATTAAAACCTTAATGATGTCCCCATGGAAGGGCTTAATTAACTGTACTTTTTGCTCATTTATAAAAATACCTATTTTTTCCTCTGATAAGGTCTATCATACTTGTTATAGTTTAAGGGTCTTCTTGTGGGTCAAAAATGGGGTCCTGCATCTGTTAGAGGTTAGGGCCTCTGGGAGAGAAAGGACCTGGGAAGTTTTGACTGCACTCACCCCCACAGAACCACTGGGTAGGTGTCGGGCTGTGAGAAGCCGCAGAACCCTACTCCATGGGTGAGGAAGTCGCAGTCTTGTGTCCCCATGGACCTGCTGGACTCGGGCTCCAACTCTTGGGCACCACAGATGCCACTGGGTACCGTGGAAGAGCCAATTCTGTGGTCCCTGGGCCACAAGGAGGACAGGGACATCAGGTTCTCGGTCTTGAACACCACAAAAGCCACAGGATGTCGCGGAAGAGCTGAGAACGGAGTGGGGACTGTAGGGCAGACTCAGACCCCGGGGGCTGAAGGGAAAAGGGCAGGGAGAAGAGAGCTCCCACTGGTTACTGTGGGGACAAGGATAGTCTTTTGGTGTATGAGTTGCTTGGATTGGTTGGTGGGCGGCCTTAGCTGGAGCACAGGGAGGCCTCTGGCACGAGATTAGATGTGCAGTTTGTTAGGGGAAGGCCTGCTCCATTGCTCCAGCATGGTGGGTCCTATGAGAATAGGCAGTCCATGGTTTTAAGGCATTTATTGTAGAAAGGCAGAAAGAGGGAGAGAATAGGGAAGTTGAGGCCATCCATGGCCATGTGGAGAGTGGGTAAAGGGAAGGCAGAGGTGAGGGGAGCAAGGGAGCAACAAAATAAGAGGTAAGAGAGCAAGGAGGGGGCAAGCAATTCCTTTTTTAGTGGGCTGGGCCATTCTGGCTATTGACAGGTAATTGGGGGGAGGAGCATATCTGGCTATTGCCAGGTAACTGTGGGGGTGGAGTCCAGATGGAATACCAGGAGCTTGGGTCATTGCCTACATGACCAATGGCCACACACCTCTCTGCAGGATGCTGTGGGAGGCTGTAGCTGCTACAGGAGCCAGGGCCACAGGAGGCATGGCCAAACACCTGCTGTCCCATGCAGGTGGAAGTCACTGCCCACCAGGTCACTGGGGTTCAAAGCCTGTGCACAGCTCACCACCCCACATCCTCTGCTATGTTATTTTACATTTTAATTTCAGTAACTAATAATTTTACCTGTTTGCTCATTGTCTTAACCACAGGGTCTAATAGTCTCAGGTATATTTGTATTCATAATTTGTTAATGCAATGCCTCCATTAGTGACGCAATACCTAAGAAAAGTTCAAGACAAACTCTACTCTCTACTCAAGCACCCTCTCCACTCAAAGACTATTGGGAAGCATCTGATCCAATCAAAAACACAGAAGCAGTACAAGTATCATAGGCTGTCATATTTCATTAAAACAAAGAAACGGATAAACAGAAAACACATTTGTATTGCATTAATAGAAGTTCATTTACTGGCCACACACTCTTGCTCTTTCTCTCTCTTTCCTCGTGCAATATCCCTGCTGAGTATATACAAAGGCTTCTCTGACTTCAGAGAGCTTATGAAATATTTAGTAGTTCCTACAGGGGTACAATCTGGGAACTACTTGTTCTTAGGGCAAAGCTCAGCAGATGTCATGGGTTTATGTATATACTAAGACCTATTTTAAAGACAAATCTCTCACACAAATCAACATGAAATACCAAATTTGGTTTTTTGTTTGTTTGTTTGGTTGGTTGGTTGGTTTTTTTGTTTTTTCGAGACAGGGTTTCTCTGTACAGCCCTGGCTGTCCTGGAACTCACTCTGTAGACCAGGCCGGCCACAAACTCAGAAATCCGCCTGCCTCTTCCTCCCAAGTGCTGGGATTAAAGGTGTGTGCCACCACTGCCTGACTAAAATATAAATTTTTAATTTTTAATAAGAGGAAGTAAAGAATTTGTGGGCAGGGTGACTGTGAGAGATTCCAATGGGACAGCAGTCTCCATCTCTACTCATTAAGAAAGTGCTCCTCTAGCTCCTTTCCATAGCACTTTTGGTTCTCAACATAAAAAAATAAAATAAAATAACAATCAATTTCATTCCATTTATCTGTTCCACCACCCATTGTGAGACTAAGGCCGAACTAGAATGAATTAAAATGGGATCTCTAAAATCTACCATCTATTTTTTTTCTCTGTTGGAGATGGAATGCCAGAGACAGGAAGGTTGAATATGCCAGCAGCCATTTCAACAGCACACAGAGAAGGTTCTTCTGCAGTGGAAAAACTGAAATTACTAAATCCTGACAGGTGGAGGACCCAAGGAGAGATATTGATAGATCTGGCAGTGCTGAATCTAAGTGCAACTCGACCAGGATCGTTCTCATGCAGCAAGCAAATCTGTGGAGTCTAAGAACTACGATAGCCTTCTCCCTGATGATTAATTCATGACTTATGGAAGAAGGTCAATTCAGTTGCAGTTGAATTTCTATTATTTTTAAGCAAAAGACTCTTGAGTAATTCAATAACTGTAATAAATAGTTACTATGAGAATTAGGATGGAAATAAAATGAAAGCTACAATTATCCATAAAAATCCTAATTCAAAAAATTCATAATTTGCCCATTAGTTGGCATTCAGTAGTATGTTTCACATATTTATGTATATTGTGCAATCTGCTTCCCGAGTTTCACACAAGTCCTGGCATATAATAAGAACAGAGTAAATATTACAGTAATAATTCTCAAGCTTCTACATAATCAAATTCTTTACTTCATTATGCATAGTTCAGTGTTTCTTTCACACAATTCTGACAATTGACATAAAGAATTTTGTTGCTGTTTCTATTTCTTGGAGTTGAGAAATTTGCTTTTGTAGTTTTCTTGGCTGGGTAGTTCTCAATTACTATTTCCTATAGTGTCTTCATTTCCTTTAGATAGACAAAAGTGTGGAAAGAGAGAGTCTGCAACCCAAAGGAGATCAGTCATATGTTCATGCCTGGAACAGGAATATCAACATTAATAAGACCAAGAAAATTTCTTAAAAGATGGAGTTGATGGGGGAAGGAGAGAGAAGGGAAAATGATGTAATTACATTATAATCTCAAAAAAAAAAAAGAAAAGAAGTAATAAAAGTGGAGGCTGGCTAGTTAAGTGTGCTAACAAGACCACCCTTAAGTGATGACACTATTTCAATCAATCGCTCTGGTTCCTATGAATGCCTGTGTGTACATCCCTAGCCACTGACTCAGAATTTGCCATGGAAATTCTTTCTATAAATTATTTTATGCTATAATTGATGTCAATTTGTTCCTGTCTCAATTAAAGAATTCTATATGGTTAACGAAGCATCTGCATAGATTTCATGCTCAGCTTTCAGTAATGGGTCATTTCAGATTTTCCAGCAGCAAACTCTGTTCCCTTCAGTGGCAGTCATGGCTGTGCTGTTGACACAGAAAATATATGTAGCCTACACTTATTTGTTCTACGTACCTGATCCCACCTAAGGTTCATAACAACTCTGAGGGATACTTGGAAGACAATTTCCATTCTACACTTGGAAGAAGGAGAAGTTGCCTGAATTAAAATAACTTGCACAAGAGCTATAGATAGTAAGTTAGCATAGGTGGAATTGTCACCTTGTGCCCAGCATCCTTATACTAGTCCTTATGCTTAGACCCATGAGCTGTTCCAATGTCCTTTCAGTCTAAGAGGGAGCAGGCACTGTGTGTGCTTAATCACATTTGTCCTCAGTGGTGCTTGTCGTGATCTTCTCAGATAACCACCAAGTTACCAGGCAACCAGGATAAGATAAATAGTACAATAAGAAGATGGAATAATTGCAAAAGGAATTAATTGATCCATTTTATCTTTAGATTTATGCTTCAGGCATTGTTTTCTGCCCTTAACTTTCAGTGTTGAAACCCATACACTTGTTTTCTGGAATCTTAATACATTTTCATAAAAGATTTGTCTGCTGTTTCAATAGCATCAAAGATCACTATATGAAGATTAGTTTTACATAAGGTTTATATTGCTTGTTTTTATGATGGTATATTGAAAGACAAATTTGAATTTCTCTTCAATGACATCCATGCTGTCATGTCATATGCCATTTTTATGCTGTATTTCTTGAGAGTATCGATCAAATTAAATATTTTAGCTGACACCATACCTCCATGCAGAAGCTGTAGTTTTTTTATGATTAGACTGAACAGTCAGCTTGCTAATATTCATTTAAAAGCAGATCTGAAAACCAGACTGGGAAGTACTTGCCTTGGAAGCATGAGGACCCAAGTTGAATGCCCAGAGACCATGTAAAAAAAAAAAAAAAAAAAAAAAAAAACAGATACTGTGAGACACCCTGCCATCTCAGATGATGAATGTCAGGTGAGCACAGACAGATCTTTGGAAGTTGCTTGTTAGCTGATCTAGCCAACTTGTCAAAGTCCCTGGCCAATCAGAGGCCCTTTCTCAAAAGACAGAAGGTACAAAAGGTATGACACTCAAATCTGTCTTCTGACCTCAATGTGCATGTGCTGCACTCTGCACAAAATTCTTATACATACATATATGAAAATTTACATGTACACATCCATATACACTAGATATAGATGGTAGATATTTAGATAGATAGATAGATAGATAGATAGATAGATAGATAGATAGATAGATAGATAGATATCTTGCCTCCTTTATGTTTTCACGCTGGATTTTTAAAATGTTAAACCTTTTATACTCTTATATTTCCAGTTCCAGTAACTCTGTAGTTTTATTAATGATTCTGCTGACCTTATAATTCCAGTAATTGAACTTGAAGATATGTGTTGAATACTATAAGCTTGAGACAACTCAGAGTTACTTAACAAGACCATGAAACCAAATAAATTTCAACTGTCCACACTTTCCTTTATATAAGAAACTACATAAGCATCACACAACCACCTATGCATGCACACACACAGAGAGAGAACCTGTACTTGCACAAAGACCCATGTGTATAAACAAAGACATATATGCACACAGACACACACACACACACACACACACACACACATACACACACATATTTTATAATGTGAGAAACCACATGTTTACTTCAGAGTCCATGTGTTAATGTACTGGCCATGTCTGGGGAGCCCTTGAAATTAAATATTATGTCTTGTGGAAGCAGCACCTGAGAAAAGGCAAATAGATCCATGTGGCTTAGATTTCTAATTGCAGTAATCAGTTATATATGCATCACACACATCCTAAGTCAATGCAAACAATGTATGGAGATAAAAACCTCAATTTAAACAAATATATACTCAAAAGTATCAAGCAGTCAGAAAAACTTACAAATTAAATCTTCAACTCCAGCCTCTTACTTTGCTTGACTGATATGGTATTTAAAATAATTGAGTCTAAAATAACAGGATTATTTCAAATTTCTTTTTCAGTAAAACTAACAGATAAAATGCTGATAACTGTTCTTAATGGTAAACGCTGACTGAGCTTGTTGTGGCAACTTCCTTCATCACATTCCAAACCTGCCCTAGCCCACTTCGTTCACCCCCTTTCTTTTCTGATCCTATAGACACAAATATTCTTAGCTTAGTCTTGATGCTTCAACCAGCAGGGGGGCTTTAGCCTTTCCTGTGTGAGCTGTGAATCTTGAGGCTACCTTGAAGCCTTCCCTTCTCCTCACCACCTTCCATATCCAAATGGCCCTCACTCTTTCTGCTCTTTGTAAAACATCTCAACTTCTTTCTTTCCTTTAACTCTCACAGCTTTTTTTTCCCTCATGTTTGCTTTGACTGCCAATCAAATATGCAATTTTTAGTTCCCTCTACAACTTCAAACTGACTACTGACTACATCAATGCTCTGAACACTCACAAGGTATCCTCTCTTTAAGAGGTGGAAACCTAGTGGAATGGAAGCTTCATAGAATCTATAAAAGCAACCCTAGCATACAGCCTAAAATGGAGGACTTGGAATCTAAACACACCATTTTCTGCAACCACACAGGGTCTCAAGTGAAGAGATTGGGACATCTGCCCAGCCACAAAACCTTAGACCTAGAGTTGATCCTGCCTGCATATTGTTCTGTGACTGGAATCTAGATTAATCATCATCACAGAGACCAGAGAGACTCTATCCAGCACTGATGGGAGCAGATGCGGAGTCCCACAGCCAAACATTAGGGGAAGCTTTACTAAGGAGAAGGAAGGATTAGAGGAACCAGAAGGTTCAGTGACACACCAAGAGAACAAGGGACTCATGGAGACTAGCAGAGATCAGAGAGCAGGTAGGGATCTGACATAGGTCTTCTGCATATTTGTTATGGCTCAATAACTTGGTATTCTTGTGAGAATCTTAATGGTGGGAGTGAGGACAGTCCCTGACTCCTTTTCCTACTTGTGGGATCCTCTTTCTCCTACTGGGCTCCCTTGTCCAGCATTGATGTAGTAGTATGTGCCTGGTCTTGTTATGCTGTGTTTGGTTCCTGTCCCTGAGAGGCCTTCTCTTTTCTGAGGGGAGGCAGAGGTAGATGAATCGGAGAGGAGAGGTCTGAAAGAGGAGTACTGGGGGACTGGAGGAGGAAAGCTGTGGTTAGCATGTAATGTATGAGAGAAAAAATTAAAATAAATAAAATAAAAAGAACATTATTCTTGAGCTGGATAGACCTTGGTGGCACAGTGTTTGCCTAGCACAGAGGCCTTCTGTTCAATTCCCCACAGCAACCACAAATATGAATATATGCCATATTCATGATGAAACCCTTCCTAGTGTCCCAAGTTAAAGGTACTCGCTCCTCCCTTTCAGTCCCATGGATCTTGGCTCTTATGCTTCTAAATATCTCTTAAATTCATCTCCTCTGAAAGTGTGTGTTGCTTAATTTTTTGATACATATATTCCTTAAAGCCGGGCACTATGTCATAATAAGTTTTCGGTTTTTTAACTAGGTAAGCTGTTTTTCGCTGTGACAAGAAGTTTCTGACCATCTACCTCATTTCACATTCTGTGCTTAGCGTCTTACAAGCATGTTTCATCTATTCTTTCTCAGAGCTTGGACTCTGTCCTTGTATCAAGAGGCAAATGGAGTTTGGAGATATATAGTAAAAAGCAAAATATCTCACACCAGCAGATGGCAAAAACAGGTTGAAAGCCAAGTGATCCTAGCCTATAGTCCATGCCTACCAGTGTTCTGTTTGACTTTAAATATATGTATTATATTAGAATATCATAAAGAGTGCTTGAAATAAAATAGTATAAAATTGTATCCTTAAATAAATAAATAAATAATTTTAAATAAATTTGTATATATAATTTGTAAATAATTTAGACGTTGGTCAAATTTTTAAATACCTGTGCATACAAAAGGAGTATAAAAATAGAAACAAAATGTCCATAGTCAATAAAAATAGATTCTTGAGGATATTTTCCCCAAACCAAAGATGTTTGTAAATGAAAATCAGGACTGAGTGATAAATTTGAGGTTTTAAATTGTGTCATAATCAGTCAGTGATGGCTGAAGTGAAATGTCATCAAATGGGCCCAAATCCCAATGGGATTGTTCACACAGAGGGCAGGTCACATCCTACAAATGACAGCTAAGCACATCAGACACTTACAGACCATCAGAGAAGGGGACTTAGAACAAAGAAAGATGTCTAGCAGAGAAATAAAAGGATATTTTAAAATACATTCTCTTTTTAACCATATCACCATTAGATATGTGTTATGTACCATAAGAAGTAATGAAGAAAGTTAAATTTTACTTGAAATTTTTTGAATTAAATGTTTCTAGGTTAACTTTCACTGGAGAAGAAAGAGGAGGGGACCATGGCTCCAGCAGCATATACAGCAGAGGATGGCCTTGTCTGCCATCAATGGGAGGAGAGGCCTTTTGTCCTGTGAAGGCCCTATACCCCATTGTAGGGGAATGCCAGGACCAGGAATTGGGAGTGGGTGGATTGGTGAGCAGTGGAAGGGAGGAGGGGATAGGGGGTTTTCAGAGGGGAAAACAGGAAAGGCGATAACATTTGAAATGTAAATAAAGAAAATATCTAATATATATATATATCATCAAATGTGAAGACAAAGCAATTTGTAAAGTTAAAAAAAAAAGATATACCCTATTATATCTTTTACCTAATACTTTTTGACAAAATTATTTGTTGGGACTTTTGAGCCTCCACATCTGTTCTTCGACTTTTGTAATGAGCATTAATAGAGCCAAAAACTAAAGAAAAACCAAATGTTGTTAACTAGTTTTCATACTTCTGCTTAGATGCCTTCCTTCAGCAAAGGGGTAGAAAATAAGTGTTTTGGGATCTGGCTTAGAAATCAGAGAAAAGGCTAATAGTTGAAACTAGAAAGGAGCAGAGAGACTCTTTCTATTTCAATCTACATTTTGAGTCAGGTGCTTTCTATGATGTGGTCCTTTTAGTATTTGTCTTCAAAGTATATTTAGTAACTTGCTTTTGAGTGGTAAATTTTTAAAATCTGGATTCCTTTGGCATTGCTTCCTACCTCTTTTGTCTTTAAAGATTTCTAATACTTATTGCCCAGTTTAAACTCAGGGCCCATAGCAAATCCATGTTGGTTTGTTGCTCAGAGAGAGGGAGGAAGACTCTCATTGATTGTCTGTGATGGTTACACTCTGTTCATGACAGCCATGTGACTATGGCCACAGAACAATGGTATCTGTAGTGTGAAGATGAAAGTCTTTCTGGCTGCAGGAAGAAATCTCTTATTATCAGTTGTTGCCCACTAATTTAAGGAGTCCAATTTTCTAGAACTAGGCAAGATCAGAGAATAATTATTGACTCCAGCAATATCATCAAGTATTATCAGGGAGTATACAGATCCACACTGGCCTAAGAGATGGTTTGAGTGGCATAAGTGTGAATCTAGCCTAGTGCAAGGAAACTCAGCTCATCCAACATGAAGAAAATTCCTTCTTCCTGCTCTATATAGTGATAAGCAGGCCCGGCATATAATCTTAGGATAAGACCATGTAGGCCTACAACAGACCAATAGTAATAAAAACTGCATGGTATTGGTATAGAAAGAGACAGGTTGATCAATGGAATCAAATCGAAGACCTTAAAAATAAACCCACACACTATAGACGCTTGATTTTTTGCAAAGAAGCCAAATCCATACAATGGAAAGAGAGAGCATCTTCAACAAATGGTGCTGATCTAACTGGATGTCTGCATGTAGAAGAATGCAAATAGATCTGTATTTATCAGATTGCATGAAATTCAAGTAGAAATAGATCAAAGACCTCAATTTAAAATCAGACATATTAAATCTAAGAGAAGAGAAAGTGCAGGAAAGCCTTGAGCTATGAGCTATGGTATAGGAGACAGCTTTCCAAACAGAACAACAATGGCTCATGCTCTAAGATCAACAATTAATAAATGGTACCTCATGAAACTGAAAAGCTTCTGTAAGGCAAAGGACATGGTCAATAGGACAAAACAACAGAATGGAGTTTGAGAAAAGATCTTCACCAACTCTACATCTGACAGATGGCTGATATCCAAAAAATATAAAGAACTCAACAAGTTAAACACCAACAATACAAATAACCCAATTTAAAAAAGGAGTATAGAGCTAAATAGAGAATTCTCAACAGAGGTATCTCTAATGGCCAAGAAACACTTAATGAAATGTTCAGTGTCCATCCAATAGCTATTGGATGGAGCACAGGGCCCCCAATGGAGGAGCTAGAGTAAGTATCCAAGGAGCTAAAGAGATCTGCAACCCTGTAGGTACAACAACATTATGAACTAACCAGTACCCTGGAGCTCTGGACTCTAGCTGCATATGTATCAAAAGATGGCCTATTCGGCCATCACTGGAAAGAGAAGCCCATTGGACACACAAACTGTATATGCCCCAGTACAGGGGAACGCCAGGGCCAAAAAAAATGGGAATGGGTGGGTAGGGAAGGGGGGGAGGGTATGGGGGACTTTTCGGATAGCATTCTAAATGTAATTGAGGAAAATACGTAATAATAAAAAATATTTTTTTAAAAAAAGAAATGTTCAGTGTCCTTAGTCATCAGGAAAATACGAATCAAAATGACTCTGAAATTCCACCTTACACTCATTAGAAGAGGTAAGATCAAAAACCCAAGAAGCAGAACAATCTGGAAAGGGTGTGGAGCAAGGGGAAAATTCCTTCATTGCTGGTGGGAATGCAAACTTGTACAATAACTTTGGAAATCAATTTTGTAGTTTCTCAGAAAATCTGGAATAGTTCTACCTCAAGATCCAGATAAACCACTCCTGGCTCTATACCCAAAAGATGCTCCACCATACCACAAGGATACTTGTTCATCTATCTTCATAGTACCTTTATTCATAATAGCTAGAAACTAGAAACAACCCAGATGTCCCTCATCTGAAGAATGGATTTTTTAAAATGTGTTTCATTTACACAATGGAATATTACTCAGCTATTAAAAACAAGAACATCATGAAATTTGGAGGCAAATTGATGGAACTAGAAAAGATCATCCTGAATCAGACAACTAGACCCAAAATGACTTGCATGATATACACTCACTTATAAGTGGATATTAGCTATAAAGTACAGGTTGTAACCATGCTACAATCCACAAATGCAAAGTAGCTAAGTAAAAAGGATGGCCTAAGGGAGATGCTTAAATATCACTTAGAAGGTGAAACAAAATAGTCACTGGAGTTGGATGAAGGGAAAGTTGGGTAGGAGAGGGGATGAGAAGGAGAAAAGAGCAGGTGATCAGGTGTAGGAAGAACAAAGGAGAAGGGAAACTGGCACTGGAGAGAAGGAACTCTAGGACATGCCAGAGACCTGGGAATAGGGAGGGAGTCCATGATGGTGACTCTACTTGAGAGTCCTAGTAGTAGGGGATATGGAGACTGAAGTGGCCACCTCTCCCTGTAGCCAGGCAGGACTCCTAGTGGAGGGATGAGGACAGCACCCCACCAATAAAACCTTTGATGCAAAATGTGTCCTGTCTACAAGTGCAGGGACAAAGATGTAGGAGAGACTGGGGGAAGGACCAAACAATGACTGGCCCAACTTGTGACCTATCCTGTGGGCAAGAACCAAACCCTGAATCTATTAATGAGACTCTGTTATGTTTGCAGACAGGAGCCTAGTATGACCGTCCTCTGAGAGGCTCCATTCAGCAGTCAATGGAAACAGATCCAGAGACCTGTCAAATATTAGATGGAAGGATTAGAGATGCCACCAGAAGACCAACAGAATCAACTAACCTGAACCCATGGGAGCTCCCAGAAACTGAACCACCAATTAAAGAGAAAACATGGACTGGATCTAGGCCATCCACAAGTATTTAGCATATGTACTTGGTCTTCATAGTGGTCCCCCAACAACTGGAGTGGGGGCTGTCCGTGAATCTGTTGCCTGCCTGTGGATATGTTCCCCTAACTGGGCCACCTTTCTGTCCTCAATGGGAAAGGATAAGTCTAACCCTGCAGTGACTTGGTGTGGCAAGGTCTGGTGATACCCATGGGAGAGTTCCCCCTTTCTCAGAGGAAAAGGAAAAGAGGAGTGGGAGAAGGGGCTTCGTGAAGGCCACAGGGAAGAGGGAGCTGTGACTGAGATGTAAAGTGAATAAATAAATTAATGCAATAAAGGAAGTCGTATGTATATATTTTGGATATTTTATTGTGTTCTTATACCTATCATGTGCCCAACACTTACTGTACCCAAATTCTCTCTAACACTATAAAACTAGGTTGAAGAGAAAAAAGGTTAGAAGAGAAAAGGGGGTACAGACCTTTTTAGACTACTTCCTGATGATTAGGGGTGTCAGGCTCCTAGGGGCAAATCCAATCTTTGTCATTAGGACATCCCCAATCCAGAAAATGTATCCACAAACCAGGAATTCAGCAGTAGCAAAAGAAGCAGGAAGAACCAGCAGCAGTGAGTGGAGCATCAGGGGAGCAGCATCAGGGGAGCAGCAGGAACCACATCCTCTCTCTGGGTCCCTCGCATTTATACTGTCTCCAGAGTCCCCTGAATTCAACTATCTGCAGCTGATAAAAATCATGTCCCACTAGAGCACAAGGCCACCAAAGTTAATGGCTGTGGACAAACTGAAGCAATCTCTAATCCCACACATGGGATTAGAACAAAAACAGATTCCCCTAACATAACTGGATTTTTAAAGAAACCAAAATTCTCACTACAAAAAGATGCTTAATGGGAAATCCATTCCTCACCCTCATGAGAACTTCACATGATTTTACGCCATGACCATCTCAGCACTGGAAGACTGGAGAAACTGTGAACACAATTTCCTAGGCACCAAGACATGAAAAAAATCTGCCAAGGCTAAGAGCATTCTCCATACTTCTGTGTAGTCCTTGGTTCAAGACCTTGTCTACTACTGATGGCTTAATTGGCCCTTCATTGTATTAACATGAAGCCAGTATGGAAGACACAGATGAAGTGCAGACCACAGTTTAGAAAAGCTTTTCTAAATCATGCACTAGGGTTGTCTGGTCAGAGTTCACCTTCCAAAATGATTGTATAATCTTTAGTCACTCCTGTTTTTCCAGCCACAGGTTCTGGATCATCTCCTCAAAGGCACAGAGTGATTCCTATTCTAATTGCTTATGCTTTGGTGGAGACACACTACACCTTTCCTTTCTCAGCTCTTTCCGAGGGGTACAGTCAATCACACATAGAAGGAAGGAGACTACAAATTTACAGTAAGTCAGAGCAGCTGAAGCTGAGGGTGTGTACCCAGGATAGGTTATAGTAGTTCCTTGTATCTTGTGATGATCCAAATTTTTAAACAGATGATACCAGGAAAACCCCAAGCTTCTCCAGGTAGTATCAGTTTTGGAAGAAGGATAAAGTTATAAAGTGAACATTAGCTAAAAGGAATATCAGATTCCCAGCCCCTAAGAGAGAGGGCAGAGATAATGGCAGGAGAGCTCATATCCCTGAATGGCTGACATCTGAGAAGCTGGAAGCCCAAACAACAGATATAAGAGCTCTTCTTTACTCTCAGATTTTAGGGAGCTCACCTCAACATATCTGGCATGTGTTCATCAATAAAGGCATTTATCATTTGCATATGACATTTTACATTTTAATTGATAGGATAATAATATTATTTTACATACATAATATTCTTGCGGGGGTGTAAGAGACATACAGGACAAAGACAAGAGAAGTTGAGCAATTACGAAAGGACAGTGTCAGAGTGAAAGTCACTGGGGGCACCTTCTTGGGGATATTGTGCTGAAGACTCTTCTCTTGGCTTCTCGTTTCTTACCTTCCCTGGGCTGGAATGAGTCAGGTTAGATTCATATCTCTCTGCTCCTCTCAGTTTGAGGCTCACTTTTTATTTGCTTAGTTTTTTTTTTTTTCCTTCACTGTAGAAATTGCTTCTTGAATGAGCTTTTAGTTTGCATTCTTGTGCTTGTGGATGTTGCTACATGTCAGATTCCAGAAAATAAGGGTCTTCTTTACAGTATCCAGATGTTTTAAAAATAGACCCTGTCCACTAGGAGAAACATACAACAAGTAGGTGGTCTATACAGCTGAATGCAAACTCAGCCTCCTTGAGACATTGGTTGCAATACTTCTGTCTATTCTTTGCTGACATTTAATCTTTGGAATCTCACAACCTAGGTCTTAAACCTGTATTCATGAACACACTAAAAATGTTATCTCTCTCTTCTTAATCTTTTCAGGTGTTGGAAACAAGGTCTCTGTAGCAATAATTCCTGAGCAACTGGAGTTGTATCCAGAGAGCACTTGCCTACACCATTGTCTTCAAATGAGTCCTGTAACTTTGTTCTCTATAATTTTTAGTTTCATGACTTAATATTCTGAATCAACTTTGAGTGAATTTTATTACAGAGTGAGAAAAAGATATTCAACTTATGCACAACACTATGTTTACAATTCCCATTTAGTTGAATATAAGCTTTTAAAGTATAACCTAATGATTTCTGTTTTTAAGTTGTGTCTATTGTAATAACTCCCTTTCAATATTCCATTTTCCTTACCAGAGTCTTTTCAAATGCCTCTCTATTCCTAATCAAAATGTTTAGGATGGTCTGTGTATTAGTGCATACAGGGTATTTAAGTAACTCTGTTATTGTATTGAGGCTAACATGTATCTTTGCATGTAGCCGTGTTTGTTTTATGAAATTGAATCTACCATTATTTTGTATATTAATATATATTAACCTATTTTTTTCAGATATAAAATAAGCAACACATTCAAAATATGGAAAGTATCTGGAAGAGAAAGATTAGGATAGTGTTAGTATCACAGATTTTAGAAATTGTTAAGCTAAAGAAGGTGTGATGGTTAATTTTATATCAACTTGACAAAAGCTAAAGTCATCTAAGAGGAGAGAATCTCAATTAAGAAAACGCCTCAATAATATCATGCTGCAGATAAGCTTGTAAGGCTTTTTATTAATTAGTGGTTTATTGGGGAGGACCCAGCCCATTGTGGGTGATGCCATCCACTGGCTGGTAACCCTGGGTTGTATAAGAAAGCAGGCTGAGAAAGCCATGATGAGCAAACCAGTAAATGACATCCCTCCATGGTTCCTGCCTCTAGGTTCCCACCCAACTTGAGTTCCTGTCCTGACATTTTTGATGATGAACCACAGTATGAAGTATAAACCAAATAAATCCTTTCCACTTGGATTGTTCTTTCATCATGGTGTTTCATCAAAGAGACACCGTGACTAAGACAAAAGGAAACATGGTCAGCAGTTGATGTGAAGAGGAAGAGCTTAGGTATGAGAGGGGAAACATGAACTGTGCATGGGAAGAGAAGTGGAGAGCATACAAGAGCAGGCTGGATTGAGAAATGTACAGAATAATCCCAAAATCTTACACTATCTTGAACCATATAAAGTTAAGGAAGAGCCTTATGAGATATCTGTGTAAAGGTTAAGAATAAAATTTAAAAGTGTAATACTTTTGGAGTTGAGTTCTGGCACAAATATTGAAATGAATAATGTCATAGCTAGATCTCTTCTCAGTATGCTTTCCATGTAACCTACCCCTGGGAAAGAATTAAAACATACGCGGTAAAGCCGCGTTGGGTTTGGGCATTTCTATATAGATAAAGAATTGAGAAAATGGGAGATAGCTTGTTCAACTTCAAAATCTATCCCCACTTTAAAGCAGACATAAAACATGGGTTTTATAATGCCCAATTCAAGTGTGACCTATTGGTCCTCTCTGAAATGTGATCTGATGAGACACTTCACTATGTGGAAATCTCCTTTGGCTCTGTGTTGTTGTTGTTGTTGTTGTTGTTGTTGTTATTACTATTATTATTGTTATTATTATTATTATTTTGTCATTCTTTCATTAGCATTTTACTTCTGCTATTCCCAAATCATACTAAGTCTGATGGCTATTTCTTTACTGGTAGGATGACATGGACTTCCCGCATTCTAGGATAGAGTGCAAGCATCCCTATCCCAAAGAACTCTGTCTCCCCGCCCCACTTCTGGAAACTTGTTCATTAAAATCTAAGCAATGTACATGAAAATGGTGTTAAGATTAAGGAGAATATGAAGCAGGGGATCTGTTAGCACTATTAGGGCTATTATTATTATTATTATTATAAGTAGGGGCATCTCATTTTATATTTAACCAATCTAAATTTCCCACCTAAAATTCCTTTAAGACCAACATCGTACTTCATCTATTATTGACATTAAATAATCTAAGTGATGACTCATTTGTTTAGTTTTGTTTTGTTGGCCCTCCTCAGGGGAAACCTTCATTGTGAACAGACTTAGCCTCAGTTTCAATACATAAAAATGTTTCAGATTAGTCCCCCGAATTTTTAGCTGTATCTCGTGGGAAAAAAAAAAAACCTTAGAAATTTTTTCTGCTTGTCATTTCTTTAACTCTAAAGCAAGGATGATGTTACCATTACTTTGTTATGGGTGTTGTGAAGATTATACACAATGATTTATACAGAAGAGTCAGTTCAGCATATGACTGTTGTTAGTTTTAACTGTGCTCATTAGACTTTGCTAGAATGGTGAGTTAATTATCTGCTGTAAGGTGGTAGCTTGGTTTTTTTTGTTGTTGTTGTTATTTTCGAAACCCTAAATTTTTACAAACTCTACATATTTCATTGAATAAAAATTCTTCAGTGAGTAATAATTATGTGTACCCATTAACTTATCTCATGGGATAGATTTAGGTATCCAATTACTAGATTAGGTAATGTTAAATGAGATCATGGCTATAGCCCAGACTCTCTTGTCAAATTCATATTTGCTTAGTCCTATGTCCTAAGCCCTTAGGAATATCTTTTGCATGTAAGCATACAGTAATATGTTCTATTTGGGGAAATATAGGAGTGGGGAAAATACAAAAGAAGATCCTTATCTTTATGTCTTTCACAGGCCTTGTATTCAGATCTAGATAAAGATAAACACAGGCATAAAACTCTGTCATCATTTAGGTCTTTTATGTCTATATTTTAGACTTGTTGAACATGGAACATATAATAGATATTCAAATAGACAATTAGATGTACAGCTGGAGAAACCAGGTGCTGAGTCTGGAGCAGAGATATCAACGTATAATTCTTGGATATTTTGATGATATATAAAGTCAACATCAGTGAGAAACTGGAAAAATACTACACATACAGCAAAGAAAAAAATAGCCTGGGAAATCCAACATGTAAAGACCTGGAAATGTAAGGTAAACCTGCAAAAGTTGCTGAAAGGAAATGGCCAGCAAGTTCCAAGCAAAAGTGGATGTTTGCCCAGGGCTAGTCTCCACCTTTCTGACCTCAGCCAGTGATTAGGCACAGTCAGTGTCAAGGTGTGACACCCACTTTTTCTTTTTTTTTTATTTTTTTTCCATTTTTTATTAGGTATTTAGCTCATTTACATTTCCAATGCTATACCAAAAGTCCCCCATACCCACCCACCCACACTCCCCTACCCATCCACTTCCCCTTTTTGGCCCTGGCGTTCCCCTGTACTGGGGCATATAAAGTTTGCGTGTCCAATGGGCCTCTCTTTCCAGTGATGGCCGACTAGGCCATCTTTTGATACATATGCACCTAGAGTCAAGAGCTCCGGGGTACTGGTTAGTTCATAATGTTGTTCCACCTATAGGGTTGCAGATCCCTTTAGCTCCTTGGGTACTTTCTCTAGCTCCACCATTGGGAGCCCTGTGATCCATCCATTAGCTGACTGTGAGCATCCACTTCTGTGTTTGCTAGGCCCCGGCATAGTCTCACAAGAGACAGCTACATCTGGGTCCTTTCCATAAAATCTTACTAGTGTATGCAATGGAGTCAGCGCTTGGATGCTGAATATGGGGTGGATCCCTGGATATGGCAGTCTCTACATGGTCCTTCCTTTCATCTCAGCCCCAAACTTTGTCTCTGTAACTCCTTCCAAGGGTGTTTTGTTACCAACTCTAAGGAGGGGCATAGTGTCCACACTTCAGTCTTCATTCTTCTTGAGTTTCATGTGTTTAGCAAATTGTATCTTATATCTTGGGTATGCTAGGTTTTCGGCTAATATCCACTTATCAGTGAGTACATATTGTGTGAGTTCCTTTGTGAATGTGTTACCTCACTCAGGATGATGCCCTCCAGGTCCATCCATTTGGCTAGGAATTTCATAAATTCATTCTTTTTAATAGCTGAGTAGTACTCCATTGTGTAGATGTACCACATTTTCTGTATCCATTCCTCTGTTGAGGGGCATCTGGGTTCTTTCCAGCTTCTGCCTATTATAAATAAGGCTGCTATGAAGATAGTGGAGCATGTGTCCTTCTTACCAGTTGGGGCATCTTCTGGATATATGCCCAGGAGAGGTATTGCTGGATCCTCCGGTAGTACTATGTCCAATTTTCTGAGGAACCGCCAGACTGATTTCCAGAGTGGTTGTACAAGCCTGCAATCCCACCAACAATGGAGGAGTGTTCCTCTTTCTCCACATCCTCGCCAGCATCTGCTGTCACCTGAATTTTTCATCTTAGCCATTCTGACTGGTGTGAGGTGGAATCTCAGGGTTGTTTTGATTTGCATTTCCCTGATGATTAAGGATGTTGAACATTTTTTCAGGTGCTTCTTTGCCATTTGGTATTCCTCAGGTGAGAATTCTTTGTTCAGTTCTGAGCCCCATTTTTAATGGGGTTATTTGATTTTCTGAAGTTCACCTTCTTGAGTTCTTTATATATGTTGGATATTAGTCCCCTATCTGATTTAGGATAGGTAAAGATCCTTTCCCAATCTGTTGGTGGTCTTTTTGTCTTATTGACGGTGTCTTTTGCCTTGCAGAAACTTTGGAGTTTCATTAGGTCCCATTTGTCAATTCTCGATCTTACAGCACAAGCCATTGCTGTTCTGTTCAGGAATTTTTCCCCTGTGCCCATATCTTCAAGGCTTTTCCCCACTTTCTCCTCTATAAATTTCAGTGTCTCTGGTTTTATGTGAAGTTCCTTGATCCACTTAGATTTGACCTTAGTACAAGGAGATAAGTATGGATTGATTCACATTCTTCTACATGATAACAACCAGTTGTGCAGCACCAATTGTTGAAAATGCTGTCTTTCTTCCACTGGATGGTTTTAGCTCCCTTGTCGAAGATCAAGTGACCATAGGTGTGTGGGTTCATTTCTGGACACCCACTTTTTCTAATGGGCTGCTAATTCCTGTGGACTCTAGCTGAGATTCCTCAAAACTGTGTAGTGTCCTAAATTCACTCCTCCACATTCCCCCTTCCCTCTCTTTTTCCAATTATTCCAGCCTTGCCTCATGGCCTTGGCTGTCTCCCTTCCTACTCCTGCTAGCTCTCCCTTGAACTTGTAGGCCTTGACTTTCATACATGGATCATAGATTGGTTCTATTTTAGTAGCTATTTTTTAAACAGAATGCTCCTTGAGCTCCAGATTTCAATCTGTTTCAGATTTTCCCAAGAGCATTAAAGCCCTACTCATCTCCTCTGATTCTTCACTAATGAAAAGAAGAAGAAGAAAGAAGGAGAAAGAGGAGGAGGAGGAGGAGGAGGAGGAGGAGGGGAAGAAGAAGAAGAAG